>NC_065512.1:41362684-41364102 GCF_006386435.1 Epinephelus moara
CCCGTAATCTAGAGGCATGTGTATGTAAAATTAAACTCTGGATGAGTCAGAACCTTCTCATGTTAAACGCTGCCAAGACTGACCTAGTGGTGATCAAGCCCTCTAATTACAAGCAGTTGTCTCTAAAGTTTTGTTGTAATGTTGATGGATGTATGATCACGGAGAGTTCGTGCATAAGAACCTTGGCAGTCATCTTTGACCATACTTTATCTTTTCAGCCTCATATCAGGGAGATCACCAAATCAACCTTTTTTCATCTCCGTAACATTGCTAAAATCTGCCCTGTTTTGTCTCTCTGCATCTGCTACTCGCAGTCTTCAACTTGTGCAGAACACTGCCGCTAGAATTTTGACCAGAACCAGTAAATACAGTCATAACACCTGTTTTAGCATCTCTGCACTGGTTGCCTGTCCAGGCCAGAGCTGATTTTAAGATCCTTCTTTTAACTTACAAGGCATTACATGGTCTGGCCCCATCCTACCTATCTGAATTACTCACACCCTATATTCCGCCTCGTCCCCTGCGCTCTTTGAACTCTCACCTTCTGGTCATTCCCTCTGTAAATAAAAAATCAATTGGTTGCAGGGCCTTCTCCTACCGTGCACCTTACTTACGGAATAGCCTCCCGCTACATATTAAAGAATCCACTTCCATTGCAATTTTTAAAACACTTCTTAAAACACACCTTCTTACCCAATGTTTTGGAGAAATTTGAGTTTTCTAATTGTTATATCCTTGTCTGTTTTTCCTTTGTCTTTTTGTGTGTTTTTGCTTATTTGGCCGTCTACTCTTTCCCTTGATCGTTTATATTGTAATTGATTCTGTAAAGTGTATTGAGACCATTTTCTACCATGGTGATTTTACACTCTAAATAAACTGAAATTAAACTAAACTAAACTAATATTAATGGTTAAACAAAATCAAATCCAACACAAATTACAAACGTAAACAGCCCCCAAATACAAAGAATGTACCCTGGGATCTCTCTCTATATAAATCAACAGGCGATTTCCTTCTCTTTGAGCAAAATCCTAAATAATTGAGTTATTTGTCTTTTTTTCAACTGGACCTTTATGCTCTGCCATTTGGAACCTCTCTTTTTGGAACCACTGCGGAGTCACTAATAATTTTGCTTTCAGCCATGCTTGTTGTTGCCATGGGTAACTGTATAACGTCAATGTCAACAAGTTTAAATATCGCGAGTATCACAATATGAATCTTTCACATGATATTAAAATAATTAGGGGGCCAAGCCCGAGGGGCCGAAGGAACGCGTATGCAAGCAGACGCGTTATTGTTTTTGTAAAAAATTTTATTTTTATTCTTCCGTAGGTAAAAGTGGTGCTGCAGGCTAAACCGTGCAAGGGAGGGCGGTGCAATTTGGAGGGGTGGTCCAGACCCCTGCACGTACCTCAGAC
>NC_065512.1:41365160-41380179 GCF_006386435.1 Epinephelus moara
TCTCGGTCAAACTAAATGCTATTAACACCAAATTTGAGATCATTGGTTGGCATAAGACTGTGAGGGTATGAGCCGAATTTGGCGAATTTTGGCAACTAGGGGGCGCTACAAATATGGTAAGTTTATATCTCTTGAATGGCTGCACCGATTTCTACGAAATTCGGTTGGTATGATGTAGGGCCAAGTCTGAGGTCATATCTTGAAGGTGGTCATGACTGGTCAGTGTGGGCGTGGCTTATTACAAGATAAACAACAAACATTAATTTCAGCCAAACTAAACTAACTGAAATTTTAAGGGTACATATAGAATAGGACATAGATCTTCCGTACCAAAAATTGCACATGTACTCCACTAGGTGGCGCTATAACGGATGAAAACGCGTTTTTGCCTGCAACTTACACATTTTAAATGACACTTTCACAAACATTATATCCATGTGTTCCCTGGATAGAGCTGGGTTTTCTGACAATGCTGCACATTCTCTTTGCTACTTTGTCACATGTCCAAACGTTGGCCTGCGTCCCTGCGCTCGCCCAGAGCCCGTCGTCCTTCGGGGACAACTTCCATGGGCTCCGCGGGATGCGGGGACCGAGTCGCACGGGGGGGCTTGGCCCCCGTTCATAACTGCTTGCAGTTATAGTAATAATTAAAGCTGCAAGCAACGATGAACGGGCCCTCACACCTCTGTGCAACTCGGGGGTGCTGGCAGGATGCCGGCTGATGCGTCAGTTCATGTCAAAGTCAGACAGCACAAGCAGGAGTGAGATGGCATGTCCCTCATTCGCTCCTGGAATGACTATTTTACATTTTGTACCACTTCCTCTTCCCACTAAAGGGAGTTGGAGAAGGCACTAAGAATATGTTATGTTCCTATACATGAAATATAGACCACAGCATGTAAATTTCAGGTAAATCAAGCAATTAGTGTCTGAAAAGATGAATTTCCTGTCGCCGCTAGGTGGCGCTGTGTTCTTCACTAAAGATTGACATAGGGTTAGGGTTAGGGATGGGACTGTCATCAATCCTGTGAAGTTCGGGGAAGATTGGACCACGTATGCTGGAGTTACAAACCACTTCCCGTTTATGGCGACACATTGCAGTTAAAACGCCTTGCCACGGTCACACGGTTTGACGAAAACTCAAGCTTCGAATAACTTTTCTTCTTCAAGGTCTTGGGATGGGACAGACCAAGGTTTTAAGTCGATCGGATAAAATCTCGAGATCAAGTTCGTTAATTTACAAGCCCTAGAAATGGGCAAAAATGCACAAAAGTGGCACAAGTAAATTCAAAATGGCCGACTTCCTGTTGGGTTTGGAGCATGGCTCCAAGAGGCTTTTTGTACGTCCTAGAGTGTTACAGATGCCTACCAAGTTTCATACATGCAGGTCAAATCAGCTTTGGGGGCTGCTTCATTGAAATTTTCTAGGGGATGCTGTTGAGCCATCTTGGCACATCAAAGCACAAAAATCACATCAGACAACACAAATTGGGAACTCTTATGTGTGTGACACGTTTGGTGAGTTTTCAAGCATCCATTGCCCCTTAAAAACAACTTTGTGTTTTATGGCGAATGAGGCGGTGCCACAGTGACAGCGTTTGATGAAAACTCAGAAGCTTCATTTTTGAGTATCATCAAGGTCTTAGGACTTTTATCAGCAGTTTTGAGGTGCTAGAAGACGGACATCAAAGAATGAACTAAGTGACTTTCTGTTGCCAGTAGGTGGCGCTATTACGGTGATTCAAAATTCCTCTGTAGATGTTTTCAGGGCTGGACTGTCATCATATGTGTGAAGTTTTGGAAAGATATGCCCAAGTGGAGTGAAGTGATTGGTTCATGTAAGCCAGAGTTATAAACTACTTGCTGATTCGTGGCGAGTCCCCTAAGTTTGACGCCATCCCACGGTCACACGGATTAACGAAAACTCAAGATTCAAATAGCTTTTCTTCTTCAACATCTTGGGGTGGGACAGAGCAAGGTTTGAAGTCAATCAGATGAAATCTCTAGGAATAGTTCTTTAATTTAGGGCCCCTGGAAATGGGCAAAAATGAACCACAATTGCACAGTAATTTCAAAATGGCCGACTTCCTGTTGGGTTTAGAGCATGCCTCCAAGAGGCTTTTTTGTACTTTTTGGAGTGTTACATATGCCTACCAAGTGTCATACTCCTGGGTTAAACCAGCTTCGGGGACTGTTTCGTTGAAATTTTGTAGGTGGCGCTACTGAGCGATTTTTTGAAAGCCAAGCATGAGACCCTTAAAATATCAAATTTTTCACAAGTTCTGATACATCTGCAAAGTTTCATGAGTTTTTGAGTATGTTAAGCCCCCCAAAAAGGCAATTCATTTGTCAGAATCAGAATCAGAAGAAGAAGAATTCCTTGCATTTCAATAGGGTCCTCGCACCACTTGGTGCTTGGGCCCTAATAATTGATGGGGAGAACCAGCACAGCAGCTGAAAGGGTTAAACAGCCATCCACAACACTGCGCTTACTAAATACTGAGTACTGGGCAGCAGAGCTCTAAGAGTTAAAGGGCAGCAAGAACACAAATCAGGTGCTGTGGTCATTCTTTTTAATCTCTGACAGCTATAACATCGCAGATTTCTTCTTGCCCTATAAAACTATATCAACAAAAATCCTCATGGAACAGCACTGACTCAAACACTTCACTGCTGCAAAAGCCACCTAATGACTGCATTTGATTTTTAAGTTGAAACATTTGAGCTGGGGGTGCAGCTGGGCTTTCTCTTGTTAGAAAATAATGGGTATGAAATAATGCACACATACAAATGTGAAACTGAAACTTTGGGTAACTGTTCTACAATTGGTCAATCTGTCAACCCAAACATCCATTATACCACAGGTTAAAGACTAATTTATAAACAGTCAGATAATCTGGAGAAACTGCTTGCTGGTTTGCAACCTGTCTGATTGTCTGACTGCTGTATTTTTCTCCATGTGGGATTTTGTTGTATCCATATCATTGTGTTCCAAGACTTGAGTCATTACTTTGGTGAGTCTGAAGCCATTATCTACATTTTTTGACTGTGTTATCATCACTGTGTTCAAGTCCCGATATCTGCTATGAGAGAGAAGAGAGAACAATGGACATGGACCAAAGTACAGCCTGCAGATGACAGACTGAAATGTAATAAATAACATAGCATCAACTTTCCTGTATGGGAGAAAGATGAGATAGAAGCAGTGTACTGGTAGCTTAGGAGAACCTTTTTCATAGCAGACATTTTGATTCGTCATAGCAAGAAAAGCACAGGTGAAACTAAAAACATGAACACAGGCTCAGTTACATTGAGTGTGCTCCACTAGGTGGCGCTATAACGGATGCAAACGCGTTTTTGCCTGCAACTTACACATTTTAAATGACACTTTCACAAACATTATATCCATGTGTTCCCTGGATAGAGCTGGGTTTTCTGACACAGGCCCCGCCCACTTCTGCTGCACATTCTCTTTGCTAATTCACCACATGTCCAAAACCTACTTTTTTGTACTCCTCCTACATTTTAAGTGCCACCTGCCTGAAACTTTGTACATAGAATCTCCAGATGTGTCTGATGAAAAGTTATCAAAAGAATTTTGGCACTCCAAAAAATGCGCTTGTTACAACCAAACAATCTTTTTTGCTAGCTAAAAAACACACATTGTTTCATATTTCGCTCAAAGTAGATGCTTTCAACATCAAACTTAAGTCACTCGTTCCCGAGGTCATCCAAATTCGTCGCAAATCGGTCTATAGGTGGCGCTACAACGGATGCAAAGGCAGTTTTGCCTGTAACTTCCACATTTTAAATGACACATTCATAAACATGCGCTCGCCCAGAGCCCGTCTGCCTTCGGGGACAACTTCCATGGGCTCCGCGGGACGCGGGGACCGAGTTGCACGGGGGGGCTTGGCCCCCGTTCATAACTGCTTGCAGTTCTAGTAATAATTAAAGCTGCAAGCAGCGATGAATGGGCCCTCACACCTCTGTGCAACTCGGGGGTGCTGGCAGGATGCCGGCTGATGCGTCAGTTCATGTCAAAGTTACATTGAGTGTGCCAGCGAGCTGCCCCAGTGAGCCAGCATGCAAAATACCAGGACCTCCCCTACAGGGAATGCAGCTATCATTGATGCTATGAAATACAACTGTACTTTCCTACTATGACATGTCAAAGTGTCTGCTTTGAAAAGGTCTATTCTGTATTCTTCTTATGCGTATTATTTTCAATTTCATTCTCTTTGTTGAAAAACAAAAGAAAATTAAAGCTGCGAGCAGCGTTCGGCCGGACCTCGGACTCTCGCCGTTTGGGCCTCCAGCCCACGCAGACAGTGCGAATTATTCGTAAGATTAGAAATGTCGATATAACAAGCAATGTCAAGAGTGCACAAGGTCATTTTTGGCAATAGAGGGACTTAATATAACAGTACGTTACAATATGTATTTAACAGTCATAATCACAAAAGTAGCAACAGTATTATCAGTAACAAGAAAATGCAATTTCTTCAGAAATTGCGGGTTTGAATGTGACTGCGAACGCTGCATAGCTTAGGCTACACTGGAATGCTCGCTTGAAGCACTGAATAGTACAATACATTTCTTGAAAACTTTGCCTTGGCCGGGGAGCATACCCGGGTCTCTGTCGCCAACAACAATACCACATGACCAACAGAGCTGTTTAAAGAGAATCTCGAAATGTCGAGAAAACAAGCAATGTCAAGAGTACGCAAGGTCATTTTTGGCAATAGAGGGACTTAATATTACAGTGCTGTTGGGATTCACGGGACCACATATGATTATTTGTCATTTGGTAAAATCTAAACTGGAGATTTAAAGGCTTCCTTCTCTGCATGCTCTTTGCTCTCCAAACAAAGACAGCTATTTGACACGCATCTCCTGAAGGTCTCACCTCACACCTCAGTGAGACACAAGTCTCACAACTTGATTGGACAGGACTTTTACACTGACATGTGAGACTGTGATGTCACAGGCCTGTAGAAGGTCTGCTCCCTTCCAACAGATCTCTCTCTTGCTCCAGCTGCTGAACAGCTCACACCTCTTTCCGGCTGGGCCTGGAACAGCCCAGAGGCCCAGACCCTTGCTCCGTAGCCCCAAACCACTAAAGAGAGGGCAATTGATGATAGACTCTCTTGCAAACACAAGGTTTATAACTAGCTTTCCAGCAACAAAGAGAACCAAGTGAGTTAACACTCAGGGCTCTAGTTTCCCGGCGCAGCACAGGGTGACGAACCCCGCGCAGAGCTAGTTTCAAGCAGCGCAACCCGAGGCGAGCTCAGTTTGGTAGTTTGGCAGACCGAGGTGCGCTGAGATGGGTGTGGCGGCGCAGCAGGGGGAGGTGTCGACAGATCCAGCTTGGCGCAGTGACAGTTTCGTGCCAAAAGGCTTCGCCGAAGGTGCGCTAAAAGCTCGCCAGCTGAAACCAGGTCTACTGTCAGCGCAGGCGGAGCGCAGCCGGTGTAAGCCGAAGTTTGGCTGACCGGCGGACAGTGCGCACACGTCACCAAAACCTCACAGGCAGGTTTCCAGAATATCAGGCACATTAACAATGCAATAAATACCCAAAAAACCACTATTCAATGCAACTATCTGCAATCAGAACATAAATGTATCTCTATATCGACTGTCCCGTCACATCTGATGTCAGATCAAAGGGGATTGCCACCGTTTGGCAAGTTTGGCACGCGTAATGGAAACCCAACCTGATTTGATTAACACAGCTGCAAACTAATGAGTTCACATCCCTCTCAGCCAACCACAAACAGCCACAGCATCAGATAGGGAGTATATATTCAGCATCTGTCATCTTAGAAAAGTCAAAAGAAAAGAAACAGAGTGAGACTGCGAGAGAGAAAGAGAGAGCGCGCGTGCACGAGAGAAATGCAACATTGATTTCCAATTGTGGTGACCTCCTCCCAGGCTACCTTTGCATCATCAGCCCGTGGAGGTCTGCTCGCAGTTCCGTATATTTGGACACTGCGAGCTTGGACCTCCCAGCCTTTTGTCGGCTAACAAAGCAGCACACCACCAAGTGACTCTTTCTCCCATCCACTCAAGGATCGTAACGTAACAACTGGACATAGCTTTATCACAGCTTTACAGACTAAGCAAGACTGTTTAACTTGTTGTATGTGATTTAATGCTGTCATTGAGTTATTGTTGTGATTGGTTGCAGTCAGGTCATTGGTTAGTTGGCTTCGCCAAAGTTAAGTATTTAGTTTGCTAATACTGTTCACAAACAGATTCTTGCACACAACTAATAGCCAATTTACAACTTTAATGGTGTCCCCTTGATGAGGCCTAATATTGTTGCTCCCAACATAATTGGTGCCTCCGTGTGACACCCTAATTTATGTTCCCAACACATCCATGTCTGTGAAAAGATGGATGCTTCACACACATCTTCCCCCGAGCAGCACAGATGAGCTATACAATCCGCACAGTCTCAAGGTGGGCACCCAAGATTAGAGTCACCAATTAAGTATCTGATCAAATATTTCCTCCTCTGTTCCTGATATATGACGTTGAGTAATGGCCAGAAATGTGTTTTTGCAGAATGTTATGATGTCCCAGTAAAGTTGACCTTTTGAACATAAAATGTTATCACTTCATCATTTTATCCTATTTGACATTTGTGTGAAATTTTGTCAGACTTAGCATATGAATTCTTGAGTTTTGCCCAAAACATCATTTTTGAAGTCACAGTGACTTTTGACTTTCGACCACCAAATTCTAATCAGTACATTGCTGATTCTAAGTGGATGTTTGTGCCAACTTTGCGAGATTTCCCTCAAGGTGTCCTTGGGATACTGTATCGACAAAAATGGGAAAGACAGAAAATCCAAAAAGAAAATGCCTCTTGCCATGGTTATCGCTGGCAAAGAGGCATTGAGAGACAGTCAAGAAATGAGTGGCAAGAGACATGACATGCAACAAAGGTATCTGGCTGGTTATGTACACTACATGTAAAATAAATATTTAAGATTTTACTTGGGGACAGCCACAGAAGAATGGTAAGGATGTATGGAATTCAAGAGTCCTGGTATTCTTCATGCTGGCTCACTTTCACACTGCCATGGGGCTCCGAGGTAGAGCGGGTCGTCCACCAATCGAAAGATCTGCGGTTCGATCCCGGGCTCCTCCAGTCTGCATGTCGAAGGATCCTTAAGCAAGATACTGAACCCCAAATTGCTCTCGATGGCTGTTCCATCGGTGTGTGAATGTGTTAAAACTGAGTAGCAGGTGGCTTGCTTGCTGAGTTGTTATGGAGCCAAACTGTGTGCCGTTACCTTTGTTAAATGCTGCTGTTGTCCCTGGTTTTATATGAGAAGAGGAAAAGATCGCTAGTTGCTAGGCCAATTTCTACAATGTAAAATGCCATAGGCTTGTGCTAATAACATCAGCATGTTGTATTTTGGGGGAAAATGTGTCTGGATTAACAAAAGTTTTTGTCTGTGAACGCTGCGAGTTATAGTGAAGCCAATTGGTGTAATTGTTTTTCAAACTGTCTCTATTAAGCCATATTTAATGTGTGTTTTGAATCAACTAAACTTAACAGCACTTCACAGAAACCTCTGCCGCCGACTAGTGTTTTGGAAGTGTAACTGCAGAGTGACACAAACACACCACCGCAGAAGTAAAGATGCTCACAACGGCATAGGCAACGTGCGTAGGTTATGTGCGTAGGGTCTCTGCACAACCATAAATCCCCTTTTACTGGGACACTTGTTAAGAAAAGAGCCATCGTTATTACGTTTTTTCTACTCAAACAAGTCAAAAAGACTGCTGGGAACAGCACAGTGAGAATGTCAAGGTACCCAACAGAAAAGCTGCAAAACTAAGACCCAAGCTGTACCAAAACCAAAACTCTTCTTTAATTTAACAAGGGAAAAACACAGCTCACAAAGGTAAATTATACATCCGACACTTTCGCTTGTCTTAATTAGTTTTTGCCCACATGAGCACTGCAAAAAATACACACAGGAAATACCAAGTATGCCAAGTTTTACAATGCTGTTTTCATAGCTTTTCAATATTGGTTGGGCTTGGGCAGTAAAAAATGTTGTCATATCTGAAATTTCACCAAGGTATACAGTATATGACCTACCTAGTTAGATGTGAAATATGTTTTTTTCCTGCTCTCTCTGCTGTTGCTGGCCTGCTGTTTACACTCCTGTAATGTTATTCCCACCCCCACAAATCTGAGTCACTGTGTCTGTCAGCGCAGCTGCCTATTCCACCAGTAGAGAGTGCCTGTTTTTGACAGTATTGAAAAACATACCATCAGGATTTCTTAATACCCTGGTATACCTTAATACAGTGACACCGCCCGAGCCTTGTGGCTATATTCTTTCATTAATTATCATTATCACTTATTATACTCTCAGCAACACGCATGCGCACACACACACACACACACACACACACACACACACACACACACACAATATAGTTTTTGAGCATCGACTCACACTTTGATGATTTTGTAGAGTCTCTTTCTGTTGTGGCTGGGTGTGCTGCTCCGACTGGCTAACTCAAACAGCTTGTCTACCAGGGCTGCATAGTCAAACTGCAAAACAAACAAAACCCTCATTTAAAACCAAACTCACAATTTGTCACCATTTAAAATGTCCATCATCTGTCAACCTGATGAGTAAAAATCAAATTTAATTGTTCAAATTATTTGAATATCAATTTCTTCAGTAGGAAACTGATTCAATACAGAACAGAAGTCTGAACCAGAAAACAAATGACATAGTAATCAATTCTCATTCAGCTGCTCACTTTCAGGCAGTTCCCTCAAAGCTTTTGCCCATTTTATAGATAGAACTAGACTTGCACCGATTCCAATTTTTTGGGCCAATCCCAATTTCCGATTTGCATAGTGTTTGGACAGGCCATTCCGATTTTTTTCAAACCACATTATAGCACACAAGATATTGCAATATTTTCTATCTTTCCTTTATTAGAGATAAGATACAACCAGCTTTTCAATAATCATCTCAAACAAACAAACAAAAACAGTGACACAGGTTAAGAAACATTTTCCTTTTTGCTCAAATATAACTTCAGGGACAGTATTAAAATAAATAAATAAAAAAGGCATACATAAATAAAAACACAGAAATAAAATAATAATTCTTGGTGTATAGCATTTGTGGGTTATTTCTTGAAAAGATAAAAAAGTAAAAATATCTCCTGTGGAAATTTCTCCGTCTCGCTTTTGATGTGTGTGGGTGAATGATTAAGGTGAGAAGCCGCCCATGTTCCACTTCCTCACATCGCCCAAGCCATGAGCTGCACATGTGCGTGTTTGCGTTGCTGATGTTACACGATGTCAATCATGCAGCACGGCGGTAATCTGACCGGGGTTTTAAATCGGCATATTTTAGACTGACCGGCCAGTCGCAGGTCATGGCTGATCACGTGAAAATCGGCCCAATTCCAAGCACTGCCGATTAATCGGTGCAAGTTTAAATAGAACACTTTGCATTGCTGCAACATACACACTGATTTTCTTCCCTTCGGGCAGCAATATCCAGTCTGTTCAAATGATCAGTTTGCAGATTACATTGAGCCTTTAGAATGAACATTTTGTCAGCTTGATGTTTTTTTATAGATGTGTTACACAGAGGAGGGGCTAGTTTTATCTGATGGTATGTTCAGCCATTGTGTTACTTACCATAACAAAAGAAGGCAACAAAATGTTCCTTTCTAAACATCTTTCAAGTCTTACCAACATGTTTATACTGCCAATGTAACTCTGGATGGAGGCAATCTAAATCTACAAACTATAATAAGCCTCAGAAAATGTGCAGCACAGGGGTGGGTGGATATATACCAAAATGTTGATACTCTCAATACCACGTTTTCATTTTGAAGATCACTCCTAGAATCTGTCAATACCAAAAAAGGGATTCGTTTCTCGCCTTTATGCTGTATCCATTAACTGTCTGTGTAAACAACACATGTTCTCTTAACTTCTCCACTATTTTTGAGTTGTCTGCACTCACACAACTTACTCCAGACCCAGCAACGTCTTCACAGTGTTACTTTCACCAGATGTCGGCAATAGGAGGACAGTAAGCTGACCTTCCAGCCCTGCTGTTTACTGCTAGGGGCTGACGCCAACCCTCAATTGTACAATGAACAGAACGGGGTGTACGTCTGCCTGACTGCTGTCCGTGGATGGTCAGTGTGGAAAGTATGTCCAACTCTGACTACTAGAATAGCAGTGATGGAGGAGGGAAATGCATCAACATCCACACCTCTAACAGAGACTGAGTTCATGGGCTGAGTATGTTCACAGAGGCTCAGACAGGAATATCCAGGTATATAGCAGCCTAGTAAAATTCATATTTTAGTGAAATCACATCTTCAGCATTGGTTAATGTTACATTTTCATACTGTAATTGGTCATCATTACTGTTATTTAATGGGAGTTCTGATTTTTAAAGTGGGGTTGTAAGAAGTACTTATCCATAGTCAGTATATTACATACAGTGGATGTCAGTTGTTATGCCCTCAGTTTGGAGAAGCAGGCTGGAGTCCGACATGGAAGCTAAACAATGTACTGCTGTGGAGGGGTCAGCAACAAAATGTATTTCAGCCACCTAAAAACATCTATAACAGAGTAAGTGTGAGGGTCCAAGGACAGAGCGATGTCGTATGCTGTAAAGACCTCTGAGGCAAATTGTGATTTGTGATGTTGGGCTTTATAAATAAAACTGAATTGAACTGACTATGCTTTCATCAAAGCCACCAGACTCCATTGACAAAAAGAGTAATTTTGGCTCACTGAACACAGCAGCTGCTTGTCTACCACTTGCTTGATCAGATCGTTAGTGTTATTTAATGACTTTGGTGAAAGTCACATAGTAACACAAAAAAAACACTGATACAACTGATACAGGCAGCAGTAGACCAGCAGCTCCTGTGTTTAGTGATAACTGAATTATAGTTTTTAATCAATGGAATCCGACTTTGAAAAGAGCGATGTAACGGCTTCAGTCCCAACTAAAATCGCTGTTTGACATAAAGGTAAAGTATTAAAAATACTCTCAATACAGTGTGCCCTTAAATCGATATACATTTTTTTAAGGGTTTTTTAAATCAATAAAATATGTTTTGTTGCTGACCCCTCCACAGCAGTACATTGCAACACCATACAACACCACTTCAAAATATCCAAACTATCCCATTGAGATTATTCAACTCATAATCATGACCAACTACAAAACAAAATCTTTTAATAATAAAAATTATCACATTGGTGTCACTATCAGTGATTCTTGCCCTACAAACCACAAGGGAATCTGGCCAGGAAACACACTGATAATCTATTCTAGATCATGTGGATGCAGGGAATTTGACTTATAATGGCCGCGTTTCCCAGATCGCTCTTAGCGCTAAGAGCTTCTTAAGAACGCTCTTAAGCCTTCCGTGAAAGAAAAATGCGTTTCCCAGATCGCTCTTAGCACTAAGAAGATCTTTCACCAGAGATGGGACCAAGTCACACATGTGCAAGTCTCAAGTAAGTCTCAAGTCTTAACCTTCAAGCCTCAAGTAAGTCCCAAGTCATTTTTTCTTGGGCAAGTCAAGTCAAGTCAAGTCCAAGTCAAGTCACCTTATTATTGTAATTTTACCTGCAGAATCTGATCTTAATAAAGTGAAAAGACAAGATATAAGTAACTGTCAGTAAACATTGACTTCATCGCTGCAATGTTTACTTTGCAGGGACGACCCCCATGCGTGCGCGCACACACACACACACACACACACACACACACACACACACACACACTAACCAAGGCAGCGGCCAAAATCACCCATTTAGCTCATTTAACCCTGTGTTGCTCGTTCATAAAACGTACAGCCGGTCTTGTGATGAACCGGTCGGAATGTTCGCTCACTTTTTCTGGGGTTAATGTTAGCAAATAAATTAAAAAACAAGTTCCATCAAACCGACCCAGTTGTCGTCTGGCTGTCTGAGATGTTTATGTCGCATGTCTTGCACTGTGCTGTTCGTCTTTTGCCGTAATAATGGTAATTCCGAAAGCCGAAGACGATGACTCTCAGTACCCTCCCACTGACATGTTGATGCCTATCTGATATAAGAGGGCCTGTTTCTCCAATAAACACGTAAGGTACGTAGAGAGGGCATGACTGATTGACAGGGTAGTGATCCAATCATGACAGCGCCATTCTCAGCCTGCGCTCCTTTTTAAAATTAATTTAATTTTATAATCAAACTGAAAACATGATGTGAATAACACTCAAGACATTCAAGTCATCGTGTCTCAAGTCAAGTCAAGTCCCGAGTCTTTAACTTCCAAGTCCGAGTCAAGTCTCAAGTCTTTTATTTTCTGTCAAGTCAAGTCAAGTCACTCGAGTCAACTCGAGTCCAAGTCACAATGACTCGAGTCCCCATCTCTGTCTTTCACTAAGAAGGAGTTGTAAGATCGAGCTGACCCACTCTTAACAGTCTTCTTAGCGACCAAACGCTCACAGCTCCAGCCGCTGCAGGCACATTAATATTACACTAAGCAAGGAGACGTTAAAACAGTGCGCACCGCATATATTTTGATCTATTTCATACTTCAGATTTATATTGTTTGGCATTAATTGGTGACAATTGTCCTTACTGTGCATATTGAATCTTGAATCTATATGTTTTATGAAGACCCTGTGTGCACTCACAGCTGTGGCACAAGTTACGCACCGAAATCTGGCGGAAGAAAAATAATAATAAGAAAAATAAGTATGAGGAATAACAAGTGTGTTCCTGTATGTACTGTGCACATCAAGCAAATAAATAATAAACACAAATAAAATTAATCATCATGACTATCTTTTATCATAATTTGTCCGCACATATCTCACATCTGCATGCACATATGAGATAGTTTACCGCATCCAAAAAATTATGGTTCTCGGCCACTAAATTTTTTTCCCCTTTTGTTCTGCCGAAGAGTGTGTCCCGCTGCTGCCACACTTCATCCACCAGGACAGTCATCTCCTCTGGGGTGAATGCAGGTGACCGCTTGGCCTGCTTGCGCCCTACTTCTGCCATTCTGTCTTAATGTGTGCACCTATACCCACAGGTCATTTTATATCTGCGTAAACGGTTGTAATTACACACACGCGCAGCAGGGAATTAGTGCTTTGGGTAGCAGCTGTGTGTTTTCACACATCCGCACATATATGTCACCTTAACTCTTTTACAACTGTCAGCGTGCTGCCTGTGTGTTTTCATAGTTTATACCTGGCGTTTTGTCTGATTCTCTGTGTAGTTTATATAGTCCATAAATCTGTCAATTTTATCCTTCCGTAAACTGGTCACGTTAAGATGATCATTAGCAGAGACACAGCGTTGATGAATGCAAGTAGGATACCATGTGGTCAGGATACAATGCACGTCCTTAAGTTAATTTGTCCTTTCGTCCGTCTTTCATATTTTTGTATAAATATAATACATTTCCTCATGATTCTCTAACCAAGACTACTTCTTATTTAGATGTAGCCTTGTTTTCGTCATGAAAATAGGTCATTAACAAATATTTATCTTCTTAGTTTTTCATTAGAATTATTAGAACACACATACACACGAGCAGCAGGGAATTAGTGCGTTAGGTAGCAGCGCTGTGTGTGACTTATGCGCTGATGAAGTGGTGGGTGATCGATGTGCCTGACATTGATTGATTTAGTTTCAGCACCGCGGTAATGGTCAGTTCCTGTTAAGAGCGTCTTAAAGAGCGATCGTAAGAAGGACAATAAGAAGGCATCTGGGAAACACTCCTATCTTAGCGACCCTTCTTACCAAAGACGTTCTTAACTGCGCTCTTAAGTCCTAAGATCGCTCTTAACTGGGAAACACGGCCAATATGTATAAAAGAGGTGTCATGCATAAAAATAAACACAGTGAGTTTTTTGACCATAACAGACAGATGAATGAACAAAAATGGAGAGAAAGCCCTCACCTGCAGGACTGGTCCAATGTCATCATCACATGACACTTCTGTGTCCAAGTCTTCCAAGTTAAGAAGCTCAGAATCATCCTTTTCTTCATTCAATTTTTTGCCTGATAAAAGTAAAACAACACAGACGTTCATCTCTCATTGAAAACTGAAATTTGTGCACAGATAAGTAATATTTGACTCATCCTATTATTGTTATATCAATGAGGGTAAACTAAACTATGAATGTATGGCCTTGTGGCTACCAAACTGTGACCTCGCTGAGTCACCACAGTGTAGCATGGATAGCGACATGCATTCCCACAAAGAGTAAGTTTGAATTTTTATGTGTCATTATTTTGGACATTTAAAAAAGCACCTTTTTTATGTTCTAATAAACAAAACAAAAAAAGATAATAATGTTCATGCTGTTTTCTCTGGACATGTACCGTTTATCTGCTTTGATGTCCCTTTCTTGCCAACCGGTTTGCTCATTTTCTCTTTTGGCTGGTCTTCTTTATCGTCCTCTTCAGAGGCCTGTCCTGAGTCTGAGGCCTTTGCTGCTTTCAACTCCTTCATCAAATCGTCAATAGCAAAGGGCGCCTGGTCAATGATGGTGCTGAAGATGCTGCTGCAGATGGCTCCAGAAAGAGATCGACTGGAGAGATGTAAAAAGGCAAAAGATGACAAAACAGGCAGATGGAAAGTAGTCAGGCAAGTAGTTACCGCCAAACTTAACACAAAAACAAGCTGTTTCGGTCAGCGTGGGACTCTGAAATGCAACATGATATCAAGGTTTAAATTACATACACAACTGTTCAAGGTTTGGCACAAAGCTTGCTTTGGCCTCATCATATTTCTGACAGGAGTTATGAACGGGCCAGACATATGAAATGTATGTCTATATATACACACACATATATATACACACACACACATACACACACATATATATATATATGTATATATATACATACATACATACATACATATATATATACATATATATATATATACACACACATATACACATATATATATATATA
>NC_065512.1:41383864-41395740 GCF_006386435.1 Epinephelus moara
ACACACACACACACACACACACACACATATATATGTATATATATGTGTGTGTGTGTGTATTTTATCGATTCAGGTCCATGTATTGTTACACCTCTAGTGACACCTCTACATATTTCTAATGTAAGAGACAGCATTACAATAAATGCTTAGGGGATGTGGACTTACTCCTTGGTTTTGGCGGCTGTTTTGCAGAACGGCTCAATGAAGATCAAGTTCTGATCAGCAGTGAGCTGTGAAAAGAAAGAAAAACATAGGGATCATAGGAGCATTAATGTTTTTCCTCATTTATTTCATTCATTCATTCGTTCATTCATTCATTCATTCATCCACTCATTCATTCAAACCTTTATTTAAGACTTGGGAAATCAATTTAGGAAGATCTTCATTTTTAATAATGCCGAACATGAACAAAGACATTAAAAACAATCACCTAGCAAACCAAAAACCATCATGCATACCAGTTAAAACAGAAATGAAAACATACAAAACAAAAGAACAATAAAAATAATAAATGATCGCTTAAAGTAGACATACAGGGTAATAAATATACTCAGGTGTAGATGTATAGTTAAACACATTTACACTCAATTAAAACAAGATCAGAGATAAAGCATTTAAACAGCCATAAAGGTGGCAGAGTGTCCACGTTTAGGGATTTTGGCAAATTCTTCCATGTATAAGGTGCACTGTAAAAGAATGACATTCCTCCTAGTTCAAATCTGATTAAGGGAGTGCGAAGCAACAACCTATTCTGTGAACAAGTACCAAGATTAATGTGAGGTCAGGTTTAAAAGGGATCAAATATAGGGTGGAAACATCTGCATCAAAGCTTTATAAAAGAACAAATTACCAATGCTGGTCTCGCCTTACAGCCAAATGTGGCCAGCCAACCTTTTAATAATGGTGGCAGTGATGGGTGCTGTAAAAATCACCAGTTGTGAACCTTAGCGCTGAGTGGTAAACAGTATCCAGTGATTTCAGTGTAGAAGCAGCAGCTTTTCTGTATATAACATCCCCATAATCCAAAACAGGCAAAAATACAGATTCGACAATTCTTTATCTATGTAGAAAAGGGAAACAACTCTTATTTTTGTACAGAAATCCAAGTGTTGTCGTCAATTTGGTCAGAATTTCTATATGGTGCTTAAAACTGAGATTGCCATGCAGCCAGATACCAAGGTATTTTTACTGTGGGACTCTCTCTATGGATGTACCATTTGCAGAATGAATATTGAAAGATCTAGTATGAGTAGCCTCAGTGAACAGCATCTATTTTGTTTTGTCTGAGTTTAGTACTAGCTTGAGGTTATGTACTTGAAGTTGGTGCAAACCAAAAGACAATTCAATGGACATTCAATGGTAGACTGTGTCATCCACATACAGATGAAATTTACAGGATTCAGAGAGAGGGGGGTGGTGGGGGGGCAATGTCATTTATGAAAATTGAAAACAATATTGGCCCTAACACTGAGCCCTGTGACACACGTTTAGTAATATTTAAAAAAATCTGAGTGAACATCACCCATCTTTACACATTAGAGATGTCGTTTTCACACCACAGGCAGCTGACAGAATCAAAACCAGTACGGGAAAGTTTTTAAAAGTAACAAATTGTCAACTGTGTCAAATAGACACAGACTGATAGAGTGAGTACAGACAACAAAGTGAGATAGGATCTTAGCCGATTATTTACAAGGGATTCCAAAATTTTAGCCAGGCAGCATAATTTAGAAATAGGGCGATAGTTATTTATATCGGTTTTGTCACCCCCTTTATGTCAAGGAAGGACATAAGCTGTTTTCCAGGCTGTGGGGATTATTCCAGTGGAGATAGTCAAGTTAAAAATTTGAGTACTGCATTCTGCAATTAGCAGCACTGAAAGTATACGAAAAAGCTATCTAAATCATCAGCACAAGTTGATTTCCTATTATCAATAGAAAGAAAAGCATTACTATCTTCCCAAAGACTAAAAGAGGACAAACTGAAGCTTGGTGAGGAGGTATTACAAAGATTATCCTGACGTTCAAGGGAATGGTTCTGTTTACTTAAACTGGTTTCAAAAAGATGTCCAGAGGCAGCACAATGACTGTTTAATACAGAGCAGATTTCCTTACTGTCTATTAATGTTAGTTGGGAAAGAGATTTTTTTTTTTTTAATTGATTTAACAACCTTCCAAAATTTGCTCTGATCATGAGTGGGGCTGGTGGAAGCGAGTAAATAGTAGTCTGACTTAGCCTTTCTTAACGCAGCAGTCCAGTGGTTGTTTGAACACAAGCCAGTGGGAGAACTCGAGCCCAAGCTTTATTTCTGGAATTAAAAAGATCAGATAAGTCTGCAGTAAACCATGGACTTGACCGAGCTTTTACCCTATATTTTTCAAAAGGAGCATGTTTATCAACAACAGAATTAAAACATCAGTAAAATGATTTAAGGCAAGGTCTACATCAGGGATTTTGGTAACATCAGGTGCTGCGACACAAGTCATGTAGAAAAGCATGGTCATTGAGTTTTTTCAGATTCCTTCTAGTTATTACATGGAAGGTTAATTTCTTTATGCTCACATCTCTGATGCAGGGAATAAAACAATGATCACGTATGTCAAATACACCACTGAAGATGTATTTATCAGGCTTGTTACAGAGAATAATATCAATTAGGCTTAATTAGAAAATAATTGTGTCAGATTCATACCATTAAAAATATCTTTTTAACTTGTTTGAGACAGATAAAAACCAGTCAATATTGAGATCACCCAAGATGACTATCTCAGAAGATAAAAAAGGTGACAGCAGTTCAGCCAACTTATAGATAGGAGGTGAGGGGGTCACAGGGGACAAAGAAGAGCAATTAGTGACTGGTATGTAGTAGGGTAGTGCAATATCACCTCATTCATGATAATACAGATATATTTTTTAATATTATATATTTATTTATTATTCATATATTATATATTTTATTATATATTTTTTAACGGTTACTGCATTCAAATTCAAAATACTGCCGCGAGTCGTGTCGTGTCCGCGAGTCGAGGTCCCCTACAGATTCCAGGTTGCTGGACAGCGGCACGCTGGAGACTGATTTGTTTGCCCACGGGCGGCTGCCGTGGCAGGGCCGCGTCGCCGCATCCTTGATCTTCAGTTTTCCAGCGTACTGTTCGAGCAAGTCCGGCTTCTCTGCTGCTAATGCTGCTGCCAGGATACAGTGGAGGAGGAGCCAGCTGCTAATGCTATGTACCGGGACACTGCTAATGCTGCTTGCCATGCTGCTAACGTTTGTTTCTCAAAAAAATCAGTCGGGTCGATGACCCACCTGCACATGGGCTACAATGTATGATTGAAAATGAATAACAGTTAAAGTATTCGAAATATCAATCTCCGTCTAGCTATGATGCTAGTTAGCCAACTTTGGCTAAAGCTTACCTGTCGAGGAAAAGAGTAGCCACTTCGACATCCGATTTCAAATTCTTCAACCGTCTCCACCGTTCAAAAGCATCTCCTATATAGACCCTCGCTTTGCCTCGAGTTTTGTCTTGGCATTTTTGGGAATCATAATGAGGTCGTTTGGGTTTAGTTGCACCGTCAGCCATTGTAGCTCAGTCGTAACTGTAACTGATGCTGAGACTCTACTGACTGCGTGACTGGTAGACGGCGGTGGGTGGCGCAACAGGCCAAAACACAAATTCAAAACATAAACATGATTTGCGGACCGTAAATATTTTTTTTTAAATGCGAATATTCTGGCTGTAGTACTGTTGTCGGTGAGATCAGTATGTTATATTAACATTATTCCTTAGTCTCTGTGACATATTAGGATGATTTTACGACTATTTGCTTTAGATTTCTTACATATAGCTCCTTTAATATGATTTTTTGAACTATGGAATGCGAAATGTCTTGAAATTTAAATTTAATGTAATAAGCCATGCCCCCTTTAAGCAATCATTTTCAAATTTTGTGCATTGATTGAGACATGACCCTAGATGAGGCAAAACAAGTTTCGTAAAAATATCTCTGGCTGATTATGAGATATCAACTTTTTGCTTGTATAACGTCCCCCCCTAACTTTCAAAGTATGATTCAGATACTTATGTCGACATTTTCTACAAGTTTTGTGACAATTGGCTCAACGGTTAGAGTGTAAAATCCATTCATGTGCTGAGCCATGCCCCCTCTGAAGTTGATTGCTCAATATCATCAAAACACAATGACATCAGAAAGTCTTTGACAGCTTTTAAAAAGCTTCATCCTGTGATGATCCACAGAACGTTTGGTACAAATTGGACCTACGCCTTAAGAGGAGATGTCAAAATGGTGTTTTTCAAAAAATTCAATATGGCGGACAAGTGGGCGGACTTCAAGGCTTCTTAAGGCTTTCGTAGAACCCTTTCACCTGACCATGTGTGTCAAGTTTCAAGTCAATCTGACATACGGTGCGAGGGTGGTGGCCTTTCAAAAAAATATCTTGAGCACCATTTGCACACAACTTCCAGTCACTGGTTAAAATTTCATGTCTCTATGATGTACTATCTCACTGGAATTTGCAAAGACATTTCTGAATAATTATAATAATAATAATACTAATACTACTACTACTAATAATAATAATGAAACAGGACAAAAACAAAAGGGTTTCAGTCCTTCAGGCTTGAACCTCTAATTAGAGATAATTTTTGTTCAGTTTTTACTAATTATTTAAAGAAAGTGGTTAACATGTAAAGCTTACAATAAGCTCACTTATTTTGTACAATACTGTTTTTCTAATGATAAAATATAAAAATACATGTGTCTCTTTTAATAATTTGTCATTTCGTCAAGAATATCGTTGTCGCAGAAATACCCTGAAATATCTTGATATTATTTTAGGGCCATATTGCCCACCGCTAGTGTGTAGTAAGAAGCTGTAAAGGAACGAGTGGCAGTCAGTCACTGATGTGAGGCTGTTGTGACTGCATGGACAATGTTTGCTGACAGTGCTCGGGTGCCGTTGAAGCTGGGGTGGATACCATCATGGATATAGCTCGTTCCCAAAATAGATTGAAATTGTCGATAAAAGACAAGTTGTGTGTTGGGCAAACTGGCTGCAGACATGTGTGAAAAGAGAGCAGCCTTCTGAAATGTCCGATACCACGGCTAAGCGAGGGGACAGGGCCTGAGATGAACACTGACTTTCCACAGTTTTTGAGTTTATTACAAAATGTTTAAAACTTCAGACTGCTGCTTGGTGATATCGTTTGGGCCAATATGAACTATGACATTATGGACTTATGGGTGTTTGTCGAGCAGTGACATGGTCTGCTGGATGACATCAACAATTTTAGCACCTGGTAAGCAATGGGTCACTGCAGTTTTGGATTTAATATGTCTTACGATGGAGTCACAAACAACCAGAGATGTAGGAGTGAGCAATGGAGGCTTGCTGCCGAAAGTTGACGACAAAGACCGGAAAGCTACATATCCGCCAGCTGGTTTTGGAGGAGTGGCAGCCAGTTTCGGTTGGTGGCCGGAGGAATTGACCAAGCAGCGATGGTGTTCTGACAGCGGGAGGGGGGGAGAGTCCTGCTCATCCAGGATATTGGACTGGGTGGTGAGCTTAATTTTACAGGGAGTACTCAGGGAAGACTTTTTTTCCCCCTGTAAATCCTACATACGATAGACCAAGGCTCCTGGTTGAGAGACAACCTGTGGATTTTCAGATTTGGTGTGAATGCAGCCTCTGCCATACAGACTGACAGTGTCAAGACTTTTGGTCACTTAGTAAAATTATTTTTAGTTTATGGGTCTAAGTAATTTGACTGATAAAAAAATGTGAATAATTATTGATCTGCTGTAGCCGCTTTCTAAGAGACAATTGCCATTTGAATTGTTTGGTCAAGGCTTTCGGTGCCAAAATTCATTTTGTTGTATTGTACGTCTGAGACCCTTTAAGGGGTTAATTGTAAGCGCGTGCTGCAGGTATTCTTGTGTTCACGGGAGCAGCTCATTATATCCTAGTCTGGGGCCGTTAGTGGCCGTTTTGGTAAGGAACCGGAACCAGGGCGAGTGAGAGAGGATACGGAATTCGATGGATGCGCCTTTCCGTCAAAATAAAAGCACCAAGCTAATAAAAATGCGGTGAAACATTTTATTTAAAGAATATAATTTACAAGAAAAGCCCCAAGCCGTTAAGTTAATTGATTTTTTTACACCCCTCATCACCCCAAATCGATGGTGCGCCAGAATTTAAAGTTTTACTTTGGTGAACACTTTTACTTTGGTGAATTTGGTGAATTCCGCATCCGCTCTCTAGACCGGAACCAGAATCCAGACAAAATTCAGAGTGAATAAAAACCAGGCTGGTGACGCGAGGCTATTATATCCAGACCTTCGGCAGGAGCACACGGCCCATTGGTATGTAGCAACTGCTAGCTGCAAAATAGCCTGCTAACGATGTTTAAATCATAAATAAATGGTTGTATGTTGACGTTTACCACACTATCCCAATGTGCTTTAGTTAAATTATGATTTGTGGTTTATAGGCGTTCAGCCTCTAACGTGAGTGTTACGTAGCACTCTCGGCTAGCACTCGGCTAGCTCCCGGTAGCATTCTCGGTTATCAATATTAGCCGTGACATAACGGTAGTTAAATACTCGATCAGCTAACGTGAACGATAGCGTGGTAAACGGTGACTTTAACTCCATAACCCGTTGCAGAACATTGCGTCGTGATGTGTTTCGTGACTTATGGGCGACACGTGTAGTAAGTAAACACGGGCTATGTCATAACAACTCCGCAATGCCGTCTAGGGAACTGCTTTGCGCATGCTCCTAGAGTGCTAAGCTTTCTGGGAAATGTAGTCACTGTGGTTACTTTGAGTCTGCTGTGTTATGTGTAAGACAACATTACTTATGTAAGAATATGTAAGTAAACTCGTGTTATATGTAAAACAACATTCTTGTTTGCTTATATATTTAAAAAGAATATTACATACTTTATTTCTTTTCCTGAACAG
Source organism: Epinephelus moara (assembly GCF_006386435.1). Lineage (NCBI taxonomy): Eukaryota > Metazoa > Chordata > Actinopteri > Perciformes > Serranidae > Epinephelus > Epinephelus moara. Next base: position 41,390,854 of record NC_065512.1, read on the forward strand.
ATGTAGAATGATAATTAATGGAAGAAGTAATTGACCAGCTTAAAGAAATCTATGTACTGTTTATTAAAAAAATGAAAGCAGCTATTTAGTAGTCACAGTTTTACTGGTATAACATTACATGTAACCTTTTGCATCTCTGTTTCTGATTGTTTCAGGTTTATGACCTGTGGTTATTTTGGTATTAAAATAAAGAGGACAAAAGACAAACATGAGTCATAACATTTTGTGTGCTGCCTGTCAAGCTTATTCGGAGGGCTAAAATTTGAAAGATCCGAACAGACAGCCCTCCAGACCATTTTACTCATTGCCATGGAAACGTTGAACTATTGCTGCTGTCATATTCATATGTCATTTAAGTTGATGAAAAGTGCCTACTCATCTGTTCCTGCAAATAACAAGATAAAAATCCAATGTATAGCTTTTTTTGTGGCTTAACAAAAAATGTATTTAAACATCTCTATGTAACATACAGGCTAAATGCTTCAAAATCATAAATGTTTGTAAATAAGGACGGGACTATAACTCAATAAATTGTGCATAACCTACATAAGAACTTCTTTTGTTGTTTTTTGGCCAATTTTTTAGCCTATTTCACTGCGCAGCCTGATAGGCCACGATACTGCAGTGCACAGTCCCTCTACAGTCTATATTTCTGGCCAACACAATTCAAGTAACATTTTAATAGACCTAACTATCAATAACTATTTGACACATTCATAAGTTTCTGGTTTTTTAAAAACCAACAATGTCATGTCCATATTGCAATGAATTGTGGGTTATTAAATCAGTGAAGTCTGCTGAAGTCTGCAGCCCAAGCTGACCCTTTGGAAGTCTACAGAAAGTCCACTTGAAGCCCCTTCTGAACTGGATGAACTGTAGCTTTGGACAGCCCTGTACAGATAATATTTTAAGAATCATCACATCTCACTCGCCACAAGTCTCTGTGATGCTAAATAATTTAATAATTAAAACAGTCCAATAGACTACATATAGTTTGTGATACAGTTAAAATGGCCAAAAATTTGAATAGCTGCGTTGCAGGACGATTTAAGGTGTGTCCCTAAATCTTCTGCTTGTGCTTCAAATTTTCAGTTAGGGGCTAAAATGCTCCTACTTAAAAAAGTCAGTCTGGAGCCTTTTAGTTGGAGAACACTGGCTGACTTTCATATCTATGGAATTACCTTAGAGCTGAGAGAGAGGTTGAAAATATAGGTCAGGGGTTGAGCAATGAAATCTGTAGGTAACTAAAAAAACAAAGGTTCAAAGTTGTCTGGACCAGCAGGTTTTTTACTATCTAACTTTAGTAAGGCTTCATGCACTTCACTAACAGAAAATGGAGAGAAACAGAAAGGTTGATGTATACCATTTTGGTCTGTATCACAAACAGTGGTGTTCAAAGCACCAGAGTTGGAAACAGAATCAAACAGCGAGCCAAAGGACACAAAATGCTCAATTAACCAGTTCAACATAGTAGGCCTATCTGATACAATGAGTCTGTGGTAACGCAAGGAGATAACTCATTATCATTTATACGAGTATATAAAGATTTTAAGGCTTTCCAGGACTTCCTCGGATTATTCAAATTTTCAGTGGTAACTGAAAGATAATCAGATTTACATGCTTTGATTCTTAAAGTACAATCAAACTCTCCTCGTTTATGGCTGCCAATCACAGCAGGAACTCAATAAGCCTAATTTTCCCCCCAACTTTCTGTTCCTAATCACAAATGCCAAGGATGTCTTAAACACAGTGTTACTATTGTACCTCCGCTGAACCCACAGCTGCCAGTTCAGTCATGTAGAGGTCCAGGATGTGGAACTGTAGCCCACTGGGTGCCTCACTGCTGCTCTGCAGGAGCTGGACTGTGAGCAGATCCAGAAACCTGGCAACCATGCTGAGGAGATAAAGTTAACACAATTATTCATGTCAAAATGATAAAACCATGTCGAAACAATATTAATATAATGTTTACCCGCTCTCCCAGTTTTTCCTCTTCAGCATCTCAAAGATTTGTCTGAACATGAAGCGAACCAACTGTTAGAGAGAGGAAATGAATCATTTAGCAATACCACAATCACAACATCCAAAATCTTTCTCAAACCACATCTTCAAACATTTACAGCTCAAGTCTTTGTAGAACACTGTGTTGTTGCAAACAGTGTTAAATTGTCTTGTTCAGGGGAGTCAAACATACGGCCCGCTGTAGAGCCCAATTCAGTCCACTGTATGACTTTGCATATATAATATTGATGCAATTGTGAAGGCTGAGAGGTATAAAATGTAAAATGTTGCTTTGGAGACTTTTTACCCTTACCAGAATACAATTCTCTGAAAAAACAAACAAAATTAAAGCTGCAAGTAGCGCTGGACGGGACCTCGGACTCCCGCTTTTTCGACCTCCAGCTCACGTAGACAATTAAAGACAAAAGTTTTAGACAGTTTTAGACCCCTCTCCACTCTAGCTCACAGATGACCATTTCTCCACATTTGCTCATGTTATTTTCAGAGGCACTAGCTCAGTTCCTGTTGGATTTAGGTCAGGGGTGTCAGCACGTGATTTGTAGGTCTTGTTGAGACGAACAAGCCAGATTTGGTTTAATCTTTCTACGACATTACTACGGGCCGCAGTGGCCATTGTAGTGTGTCTAGGTGGCACCACGAAGATCGTCAGGAGGTTTTGTGGCACGTCACCTTTAAGAGCCCATAAAATCCAAACCGTTCGAGTAATGACAAAGTTATTCAGAAGATCTGTTCAGCAGGGGTTGGCCTGTGATGTGTGCAAGTTTGAAGCTGATACGATAAAACGGTGGGCCATTTTAGTGTGTCTAGGTGGCTCGAAGACATTCAGGAGGTTTTGTGGCACGTCACCTTTAAGAGCCCATAAAGTCCAAACCGTTCGAGTAATGACAAAGTTATTCATATGATCTGTTCAGCAGGAGTTGGCCTGTCATGTGTGCGTGTTTGAAGCCGATACGATAAACGGTGAAGGAGGAATTATTTTTTGAAAAGGAGAATTTTTGAAAAACGACATCTTACTTTGAAAGGGCAAATAGCTCACTTCTTGTTGGATTTAGCTCAGGGGTGTCAGCGCGTGATTTGTAGGTCTTGATGAGACTAACAAGCCAGTTTTGGTTTTATCTCTTAACGATCTTTCTACGACATTCCTACGGGCAGCAGTGGCCATTTTAGTGTGTCTAGGTGGCACGAAGATCGTCAGGAGGTTTTGTGGCACATCACCTTGCAGAGGCCATGAAATCCAAACCGTTTAAGTAATGACAAAGTTATACAGAAGATCTGTTCAGCAGGAGTTGGCCTGGCATGTGAACGTGTTTGAAGCCGTGTGATTTGTAGGTCCCGATGACACGAACAAGCCAGTTTTGGTTTGATCTTTCTAAGAAATTCCTACGGGCCGCAGCGGCCATTTTAGTGTGCCTATGTGGCGCTAAAGAGCCCATTTTGGCACTTTGTGGGTTAATTTTTTTCATTTTATCAATTTTTTCGCCAGTCCTTACAAGTGTGCAAATTTTGGTGAGTCTTTGAGCATGTTTAGGGGCTCAAATTTGGTTTTAGGAGATGGCGGGAGAAAAAATAATAATAATTAAAGGTTTAGAGCCTGCCTCCAAGAGGCTTTTTTGAACATCTTGGAGCGTTACATAAGCCTGCCAAGTTTCATACATGTAGGTTAAACTACCTTCAGGGGCTATTTCTTCAAACTTTTGAAGGGGGCGTTTGATAAAAACTCAAGAGCTTCATTTTTAAGTATCATCAAGGTCTAAGGACTTAGACCAGCAAGTTTGAGGTGGGTCTGATTAACCTGCTAGAAGAGGGACATCAAAGAATGTATACAGTAGCTTTCTGTTGCCAGTAGGTGGCGCTATGGCAGTGATTCAAAATTCCTCTGTAGATGTGTTCAGGGCTGGACTGTCATCATATGTGTGAAGTTTTGGCAAAATATTCCCACATGGAGTCAAGTTACAGCAACGTTTATCATCACGGCAAAACATCAAAGTTCGGCGCCAGGCCATGGCCACGCCCTTTGACTAAAAATCACAGTTTCCACAATAAAGCGTCATCAACGTCTCAAGCTTTTGATAACTTTTCATCTTCAAGGTCTTGGGGTGGGAAGTCATGAAACTACAAAACATACAGATTTTAAACCCAAAGACTTCAGTTGCTCCACAGTGAAGCATCTTACTGCACCAGCTACTTTAACCTTTTCCACTGCACTGGGCTGCTGGCATGCCCGGCATAACGTACAGTCAGAGGCACATATACACTACAAACTTTCAAAGCCTAACCAAAACACAATGTTATTCACAGGTTTTTGACTAGAAAAACTTGACACACCGCTGCATCTGAGGTGCATCTCATATTAATCTTCAAGTTCCCCGCTATCAGATGATGTATAAAACTTATATGTAGCATATATGTTTCAAGATGGCGCCCCCAGTGCGGACGCCTGTTACAGCAGCTCCTGCTCACCGCTGAGTTTTTTNTTATTCACAGGTTTTTGACTAGAAAAACTTGACACACCGCTGCATCTGAGGTGCATCTCATATTAATCTTCAAGTTCCCCGCTATCAGATGATGTATAAAACTTATATGTAGCATATATGTTTCAAGATGGCGCCCCCAGTGCGGACGCCTGTTACAGCAGCTCCTGCTCACCGCTGAGTTTTTTTCAATTTCTTTTCATTTAACTTTCTTATTTTGAGTTTTCTTTCAGTTAGCTAGCTAGCACTTATGTTCTGTTTTGTTATGGAGACGAAGACCGCTCTCCTTATAGCGGTCTTTCTCCCATTTTGCTATGGATACGATCGTGTGCGGGGACCCGGCGCCCAGCCGTGCCTCCATTGTTTACACCCGGGACCAGCTGTTAGCGCTGCG
>NC_065512.1:41397939-41403979 GCF_006386435.1 Epinephelus moara
TAATGACTCCCACCCCCTGCAGGAGGAGATAAAAGCTCTGGAGAGCTCCTTCAGCGATAGACTGATTCACCCAAAGTGTGTGAAGGAACGCTATCGCAGGTCCTTCCTGCCTGCTGCTGTCAGGCTACATAACCAGCACTGCTCACAGCAGACTGCACCATGGACACTTTGACACTTTATTGACACTGTGGACACTTTATGGACACCACAGCTGTCTGCTGTTTTGCACATACAATCACTTGCACTAGATGTGCTCCCTTTATCCACTGCTCATTTTCATTCACTGCTGCTCATTATTATCCACTTCCTATTATTTTCATTATTGTTATTATTGTTATTTATTGCCGACTCTTGGATTTTTGTACTTATTTGCATGCCTAGTTGTTTAAGTTTTTTAAGTCTATCTTATCTTATCTTATATTGCTGACCTGCCATCTCCCCATCAGAGACAAAAATGGGTGTATTGTTGGGAGGGTTAGAGTAAAAGAGGAAAAGATAAAACTCATTCAGCATTCTCCTCACACTAACCTGGAGGAACTTGTCCATGCGCAACCTGTCAATACCAGTCCACTCTCTTTTGAAGGTCTGCAGGAAGCTCTCCAAGTATAAAAACTCTGCAGGGAACCGTGCATCATCATCATCATCATCATCATCATGAAAAGTACAGTGCTTTTCACATATGCCTCATTAAATCACATAAGATTATGAAATCATGCGTGGGCAACTTACGTTCATCAATACTATGGAAACTGTGGATCAGGGTGGAGAGTTGGTTTGACAGCTCCTCCTTAAGAAGAAAAGTTAAGACTGCATGAATCACATTTGACGGTTTATGACAGATACACATTCAAATTTCTCTGATGTGGACTTTGAGTAAGTTTTCATTTTCCATCACTATGCTGTCAAGACTCATATGGGATAATGGGGTGAACCAAACTGTTTTACTATGTTGTGTCAAATAAAGAACACCACGTGACTGATAACATTTGAACCTGCTTCAGAAAGCCTTTTCAGTTTGACAGCTTTGAATGGGCACATTAATGAAATAAGGAGAGAGGAGAGAAACTGAGGAATACAGTGATGTACATTAGACAATCATGAGTGTGACAACATCTCCACCTGATACAGGGTAATAATACCATAAAAGTAAGAGGCTAAAATAATCATTCTCCAATTACATTACATTGCCATTCATATCTTGATGAACCATCAAGTTGAAACACTAAAGTACACCAGTGAGGTATATTCATATTTTGTTTCAGTAAAAATATTTGATATGTAAGCTTTTTGAACAATGCATTCATGAATTATTTTACTGAAACGTATTGCAGAATACCATGTACATTAACTGCAGCACGCCTGAAAAAAGTACTACAGATTTAATAATAACTTGCAAGCTTGTTGATCTATTGTTGCACATATGAGACTAAAACCATTAAAAGGTCCAGTGTGATGGATTTAAGGAGATAAACTGTCAGAAAATAAGTATTGTTGTGTTTTCTTTACCTTAGAATGAACCATTCATATAATAATAACTTTAATTTATATAGCGCCTTTCAAGAAACCCAATGTCACTTTACAATACATAGTAATGATACAATAACACCAACAGAACAGTACAATACAACACAAGCAGAACATAAAAGCAACAAAACTCAAACAAACAACAGAAGAAAGCAGAGAAACTGTGTGATGGTCCACTGGGCATGAGATGGATTATTGAATTAAAAGAGCCATGGTGAGCAGATGAGATATCTACTCAGGCATACAAAAGTTTGGGCTTCCCTGGTCAAAAGCTCTTTTACTGTGAATAGTTAAGTGAGTAGAATATAAACTGAGCTCCAAAGGGCATAACGCTAAAGATGGAACATGCTTTTCAACATTTTAAGCAAGCCTACTGTATTCATTTTTGTTTTGTACAATTTAAGAGTGACAAAAGGAAAGGAGCATCATGCAAAAGTTTGGGCATCCCAAGACATCAGCTCTCACACAACTTTTACCAGGGTCTCAGACGTTTATTAGCTTGTTAGGGCTATGGCTTGCTCACAATCAGCATTAGGAAAGGCTTGGTTTTGCAAATTTCAAAGCTTTATATATACTCTGAATCCTGAAACCTTGTCCCACCATCAGCAACTATGGGCTCCTCTAAACAGTTGCCTAGCACTGTGAAAACTAAAATAACTGAGGCCAACAAAGCAGGAGAAGGCTATACAAAGATAGCAAAGAGTTTTCTAGGTAGCTGTTTGCTAAGAATTAAGAAATGGCAGTTAACAGGAACTGTGAAGATCAAGATAAGGTCTGGAAGACTGGTTGTTAGAAAAGCAAATCAAAACCCCTGTTTGAATGCTAAAGACCTGCAGAAATATTTAGCAGACTCTGGAGTGGTGGTGCACTGTTCTACTGTGCAGTGACATGTGATCTTAATGTAAGAATCATCAGAAGAAAACATTTTCTGCATCCTCACAACAACATTCAGCATCAGAGGTTTGCTAAGGAACATCTAAACAAGCTTGATGCTTTATGGAAACAAGTCATGTGGACTGACAAAGTTAAAATAAAACTTTATGGATTAAACGTGGGGGTGGTTTGATCATGCTATGGGCTTGTGTTGCAGCCAGTGGCACCGGGGACATTTCACGGCAGGGAGAAGAATGGATTCAGTTAAAAGCAAATTCTGGAAGCAAACATTATACCATCTGTAAAAAAGCTGAAGATGAAGAGAGGATGGTTTCTACAACAGGACAATGATCCTAGACACCAGCGTTGCCAGGTGGGAAATGTAGGATTATCGTACCAGAGACTCAAAATTATCGTATTTTGAGGGAAATTATCGTACATCTGTCATAACCAAAATAACAATCCTACTGATGCGCTATAGGCAATTACAACAGTTAGTTTCGACCAAGTAATTTGATTGGACGAGAGGCATTCCATCCGTGAGTGCTGATATAGAGTATAACATCACTGGGACATGTAACAGTAAAATCACTCCGCTCACAGGTGTTATAAATATAAATATAACCGTTAATTAACCAGCTGTCACACTCGCTACATTGACGCAAACTGACACTATAGCGTTACACCAAGATGGACATTTTCCCCAAAATTACATTTGAATTCAATTATGAGTGGTCGTCAGGAGAGGACGAGGAAAAGGAAAGCCATGACTCTTCTGTGCAGACCTCCAGGTGTGTTTGTGTAACATCAGCCGAGCTCAACAAACTGGAGAGAAGCAAAAATGAAGCGAACACGGTCAGGAATTATCAATGATCATCTGATGAGGTACTGATGAGGATGCTGATGAGGATGAGGAAGAGTGGAAGCTGAATCCGGCCGTGCCAACATCCAGGTTTGCCAACGTTTAATCAGCCGAACTGGACGAAGTTACACAGTTGCAGATTAATGTAAATACAAAGTAGCTTGTGAGTTCCTGGCGTGTGTGCTGCGTTGCCTGGCAATGGACTGGGGGAAATGTTTGTTTTCGCGGAGCTACATAACATACTTAAATAATTTATTTCATCACCTTTTGTTAACATTTCCTTGCTCAGCATTGCTGTTTAAGCTGTTGTTGGCCTGTTGTATAAAAGCAATATCATACTCACCTGCGGCCTCGTGCCTATGACCGAATCACAGCCGTGACGATATACATTACAACATCACTCCCTCTCATGTGATATTGCTTAAATATAGTCACTCTAGTGTTTACTTTATTTTCCATTTTCCTTGCTTCTGTTTTTCCTCTTCTTCTTCTGTTTTGAATCTCATTCTTGCTCGACTTCCTGATGGGTCCTAGCGCCTCGTGGGGCCGGTACAGCTGACCATTCAGCCAATCGTGCTCACTGTTCAGAGACAAACGTCACCCGTATCTCATGCTAAGCAAAGTGCGATTGGCTGGAAACATGTCACATGGGAACAGATGCCTTCAGGGCTCACAAAAAACTCCGGCATACTGATTACAACCACACATTCATGAAATGGTCAAATTATCGTACATTTGGCCTCTTTTGGGATTATTGATCGTACATCGTACAGAGGGCCAAATTATCGTACAAATATGATAATTATCATACACCTGGCAATGCTGCTAAACACACACCTCCAAATCCAAAATGGACAACCTCAAGAGGCACAAGCAGAAGGTTTTGCCATGGTCCTCACAGTGCGCTGACCTAATCATTAAAAATCTGTGGATAGACCTAAAAGAAGGTCAAGAATCTCAGAGAACTGGAAGCCTTTAGCAGGAAGAATGGGTGAAAATCCCCCAAACAAGAACTAAAGACACTTAGCTGGTTACAAATAGTGTTTAGAAGCTGTGTACTGGTCAGCTACGGCACATTGGGAACTGGCAGGTGGGTCTCCCAGCTCTGGTGTATTATTTGTGTTCATTATAGTGCCTGACTCACAGGCCGTCAAGTTTGTTGTGTTAACCTCAATATTTCTTTCCTGTGTTATCATATCATAGGCCCACAAATATTTATCCATATCTCATAATTATCAGACTTTGATCCTCTGTCTGACTGACAGCAGCAGAGCTTACCTGGAGCAGTGGTTTGTCCTGCATCCACAAGCAGTAAAACAGACCTTTCCACAGCTTGAGCAGCTCATCACCTGTGAAGCCACCTATATAGAGAACATAAGGCTATATGAATTATATTAAATAGGATGCAAATTAAAGAGACAGAAACCATTAAGTATCAGTCATAATTTTTCTGGTATTTCATGGACTAGAACACTAGTCAAATAACCAATCATCTTTCTTGACGTCAGCCGTGACATTAGATGGCAACACATAAGAGTACTTTTGACCAAAAAGCTATCTCCACACGTGTGCACTGGTTACCATGTATTTTAATATCACCAAACATACGTCAGACTGGAACAACTTTCATTTCAAACAAACAACCGGCCGGTTTTGTCGTTACAAAAATTACGTTATCCATTTTCAAGCAAAGTTAATGCTGGTTTAGTGTTTGAGCTGTTTTTGGCTGACTCTTCACAGAGCTAGGTGGCTAACGCGGATAGGCTAACTTACCAGACGCATTGTGAGACCTGGCATTTATGTATTTCCTCAGTTTTTTAATGGCCTTGGTCCGGATGGGCTTCTCATTGGAGGCTAATCTCTGTGCGAGCTGGACCTCTGGTTCTGGAGTCGACGCCATGTTCACACCGTTTCACGTGGGGACTTTCCACTACTCTCGACTTCCCACGTTCCCCTTACCCCGTGCGGCGCGGACTGATGACGTCGTCAGAACTGGGACCTATGCTGCATTCTATTGGTAGCCGGAACCGGGATTGATACGGTTTCCGGTCCGGAAAGGTACAAAAGAACACCCGCCGCCCTGCGTTCCAATACCCATACTACCGTTCTATTTAGTATGCCAGAAAAAGAATTAGTGTGTCCCAATACATAGTATGTCAGATGCAGTATGCCAAAAGTACCAGGATGTTCTACTACATCCGGTCATATTTCGCAGTATGCATGCAAAGAGCATGGATACCAAGAGGCGAAGCTCAATAGAACGCCCCATAGCAACAAATTCCCCCATGGTTTCGTCCTACCGCCGCCATTTTGGACCGTCAGCAGACCGCAGCAGACCCGCTTGCATACAAAAACACACAGAGAAACTGAAGTATATCGCTATTAATTATGCTTACAGTGCTACTCACCTCGTGATAGCTTGGTCACAGCTGCTTTTTCACGTTTTTGTAAAGCAAAATATATACTTTAAAAAAAACAAAACGAGGAAAAACGGCCGAGATGGCATCATATTACATCCACTTATGAGAAGATTAACTTAATTACTCCTTCAAATAAGCCATCATAAGCCAATCTACCAAAAAAATAAATAATAAAAAAAAAATCAATATTTTAACTAGAAACACATTAATGGCGACGTCACATAGTCAGGAATAAAGCTTTATTTACAGTTTGTACAGTAAGGGGACAGTAATAATAATAATAATATATAAGCTATTTTAATCTGATATATTTTAATGCTAAAGCAGTAATCAGTTCAGATATAAATGGTCCAAGAGGCCA
>NC_065512.1:41404293-41408667 GCF_006386435.1 Epinephelus moara
CTGAATGTATTGTCGTCAATGAGGAAAATGAACGTGATCACAATTTATGGTCAATTCTTTCGCCTTATAGTCACTAAAGTAAATATTGGGTTCGTTTTCCACAAGCCACACATCTTACCAACATTCTTACACTAAAGCTGCATTTTTCATCCGCACAGATCAAGAGAAAATTAACTTTGTTTGAGCCCTGTCCGTCTCAGAAAACAAGTTCTCGCGAGATCTTGTGATCTTGATAAACAGGCGGTAAAATCACAGTTAGCTTACAAACAGTTATTTACCTCTAGTAATAAATAAAAAATGCCCAAGCTTTGTGCAGCAATAGGCTGCAATAATAGGAAGAATATATTTTCATTCCACCTGCTTCTCGATCCGCATACACAGACATCCACAGAGCCTCTGTTCAGCACGGTGGTGGGGAGGGGGGGGTTGACAATGGCGGTTTTGGGGGAGGGCCAGCAGGGGCCAGTGCCCCCGTAACTCGGAGTCCGACCCCCCCTGTGGCCCCGGAGAGTCGGAGGGGCAACGTGGAGCGCGGAACTAAATCGTCTCAACCAGTTGCGGTCGGACCACTTAAAGCAGCGCACCCAACGAAAACATCAGTAGAGAATTGTGTGGCTGTATGCACACAACACACAGCACCATTGAAGTAAGCTCTGAAAACTTTTTCTGTCTCATTTGGCTCATGGTAGTTACATGTCACACCATGTTGATGTAGCCATGTGAAATACGATCTGGAGTTTTCATGGGTGTTTTATTGTGAATAATTGACCGGATACTCTCGTCTTTTCTGCACCTCACTTCCTGTTTGACTCATCTGGTCTGTGCAAATTGACGTGCCGTCGCGCGGCGTCCATCAGCAATAGACCCGGCGCATGTTTTTAGTGGAGCGGATCGCTGAGCCGCTTCTAGGCCGCGGCTGGTGGAGTTTACAGCTCACATGGACTTGAATGGCCGCTATTAGCTCCAGCACCCGCGCCTCGGCCGGATTGCGCACACCCCGGATCCAGTGGGTTGCCATAAATGGGCCTGTCCCAGAGGCATTCAACTACCAGAGGACTTTTGAAATCTTCTTTTCGAAGCCGTGTAAAATTAAATGCTCTGATTCAGGGTGCCATACTTGCAAATCGTGAGGGAGGGAAGGGGGAAAGCAGTAATTTGTGTCTGTTTGTGTGAAATTAATTTGATACTTACCTTTTGTTTTCTTTTCGTATTGCGAATTTTGTATTGTTTTGCATATCTGTAACTGTGTTTGTGAGTGAGAGAGTTTTAAAAGAATATTTTGTCTGCACATGATTTAAAATAATAAAATGGCCCTCCATCAGTACATCAGTCATTTTTCTTTTGATTACTGAAATGTTAAACCACTAATCCTTAGCCGTATTTTAAGTGTAACCCATCACCATAACATACCACTAGTGTTTTTATCAATAAAAATAGAACATATTTCACACATAAAAAGCACAAAGATGTAGAAATCTAGGGATATTCTGCCATCATAACTTGGCTCTCAGAATTCACCAGATTGATGCCTTTAAATCAAATAGATACAAAATTTTCTCCCGGGGGAGCATGCCCCCCCGACCCCCCCTACAGGGTTGGATGTAGTCTCCAAAAATCCTGTGGGAAACACTGATATACATATATATCTATGTATATATATATATATATATATTATATATATATATATCTTATTGTTCAGACTTAGATATTTGACCCTACTTGTATGTGCCCCTGTATCAAAAGGACTGGCCCTAGCTTGGCCCCTCCATTGAAACTGGCCTAGAACCGCCACTGGGGGTTGAGGGAGAACAGGCTCTGATTGGAGGGAGAGTTAACCACGCCCACTTAGGAGACAGGAAGAGTAACCGTTTTCTTAACATTGGATAAGCCTACAGTTGGGTATCTCGCTTCATCCAATAGGCTCGTTGATGAACTGCGCCTCGCCTGAAAAGTAGACGAGAGCAGGCGGCCGCAGTGGGGGGCGGTGACAAAAAGCTGTGGTGAAGTCGGACAGTTTCCCGACAGTTTCCTGCAGCCTTCAGTCCATACAGGAAGTCACAGACACACTAACATCCTGAGTCGACATCTTAACCAATCAGCTGTTACATCAGGTGAGAGCCAGGCGGTGCAGTCAGTGGAGAGCAACTTTTTTTTTTTTTTTTTTAATTTAGGCACGATAGGTATAACAGCATCGTCAAAACACTTAAGAAAACCATTATATACATAGGTATAGATACATACATAAAAAAACCAGGGGAAACAAAGGATTAGGACATACTAAAATAATGGGGGAAGAAGGAAAGAAAGCAAAAAATGAATCAAACAAACAAAACAAAAAACAAAAAAAGAGAAACATTGCCAGAAATGTACATAAATAACATCCATAATTGTTCTTAAAGTGGGGCTATATTGAGCCTCTCAAAAATACAGTTTGTTTTCATGGCTTTTTTATTTTTAATGTCTTTTATTGTTATTGGATATTGGTGGATTTCTTGGGTGAATTGTTCCAGACTGGGTTTTGATTCTGCCCATTTTTTTTTGTCGATATGGAATTTGGCCATAAGCAGTACCAGTTGTATGAAGAATGTTGTGTTTTTGTCCATTTTGTTGTTTTCAAAAAAAATAAAAATGTCCTTTTCCTGTAAAAGATCGTTTGTCCGGTTGTTCTTCTTATGAAGTGTTGAATGTCAGTCCAGAATATTTTAGAGTACATACATTTATAAAACAGGTGCTGTATTGTTTCGTTTTCTCGTCCACAAAAAACACAAAAAAAGTCCGTATCAATTTTAAATCTTTCCAGAGTCTTTTTTGCTGGATAAATGTTGTGCATTATTTTGAAAGACACTTCCTTTACTTTGTTACCAATACAGAACCTTTCACCAACTAACCATGCTTTGCTCCAATTGATGTCACCATATAGGGAGTTCCAAAAGGATTGCCCTGGTGGCAGAGTTGTAATTTGCAAACAGTTTCTAATGTATTTATTGGAGCATCGTTTCTTTGTATTATCTATCTCATCAATGAAAATCGCACTGTTAAGTGAGTCCTCATTGGAGACTCCTGAGCCTCTGAGGAGGTGCAGTATGCCCCTTGGTACAGCATCATAAACAATAGCATATTCTCTTGGTGAAACTGGTAACTGAAACTTAGAGAGAAATTCATCATAACGCAACAGTTGTCCTTCAGTATTAAGAAGTTGACTTACTAGAACAATTCCATGGTCAAACCATTTTTGATAAAACAGTGACTTGTTTTTGTACAGAATACTCTCATTGTTCCAGATGTAAAGGTTAGTTGGTGAGAAGTTATGTTTATAGATCAGTTTCCAGGCGAGTAGAGCTTGTTTGTGGAAGTTAGATAGTTTAATAGGTAACTTTTCAATTTTATAATTACATTTCAATAAGAATTTAATTCCACCAACACCATTAAACACATGTTTAGGGAAGGTGTTCCAGATGTTGTCATTCTCTTTGATCACATTTGATAACCATTTCACTTTAAAGGTATTATTCAACGTATCAAAACTCAGTACCTCCATACCTCCTCTGCTCTTGGTGTAACAGAGAATTCCTTTCTTTAGGTAGTGACACTTATTCCTCCAAATAAAGTCAAACAGAATTTTATCTAGGTTTTTGCAAATTTCAGGAGGCATTGCTAATGATAAGGATACATAAACCGACCTTGATATACCTTCAGCCTTAGAGAGAAGAACTCTCCCATTCAGTGAGAGGTCCCTCATCAGCCACATATTAAATTTTTTGCTTACTTGTTGAATTATTGGATTATAATTAAGATTACAACGGTTGTTTGCATTTTGATCAATCACAACACCTAGATAAGTAACTGAGTTTTTCACAGGAATGTTGTCAAGTTGTAATAGATCACATTTTTTAATTGGGAATAGCACAGATTTATTTAAGTTCATCCTCAGACCCGATACAGCTGAGAATTCTCCAATGCATCTAATGATTGTATTCACTTCATGTTTGTTTTTTAAAAATATTGCTGTATCATCAGCCAGTTGAGATAATTTGAATTCTCTGTCTAGAGCTCTAACACCTAGAAATGGATATTTTTTGATATGTACTGCCATAACCTGTGCAACTAGCAGAAATAAAAGAGGACTCAGTGGACAGCCTCGTCTAATTCCCCACCTAATATCAAATCTGGGGGTTGTTCCGTTTGTTAGCTTCACTGAGCCATTGCATCCTTTATATAAAGTTTTGACCACTTTCAGGAATCTTTCTCCAAATCCAAAGAAATTAATAATCCTGGTGATAAACTGGTGACTAATAGTGTCAAAGGCTTTATAAAAGTCGATGAACAAGATAAGGCTATCATCAATTCAATTCAATTCAATTCAATTCAATTTTA
>NC_065512.1:41409167-41413534 GCF_006386435.1 Epinephelus moara
ACGATAAACATCACGCTAACGTAGTCGTTGAGGTACCCACACAACGCCAGTGCCACCCGACGCACTGCCCGGTACACAGTGCTTTTGTGGACTTGGATCGTGTCCCCAACCACATTCTGCATCGACCCCGTAGCGAAGTATCGCAACGCGATTGTCACTTGTAGCGACGGAGGTAGAGCCCCGTTTGACTCGGACCCGTGCTCAATTGCCGGAGCCAGCATGTCCGTGATCCGCATTATCTGGTCGCGCCTGAACCGGTACCGACAGTAAATATTGAAGTCATCGTACACATCCAAAGGGTGGATTCGGTCTCTCAAAACCCTTTTCCTAACGGCAGGTTCTCTGTTTTGTAGAGCAAGCCTCTCTAAACGAGCCATAGTTGCTGTTTTCTTCAGTTGGTTTTGATCCTGTGTCGGCAAACTAGTTAACAGTTACACAACCCTTAGGGTGGGTGTAAATATTTAGTAAACACTTAGTAATTACTAGCTCTACGTGATTCCTAGTAAAATTGGTGCAACCCATTTTAATTTAGTAATGACTAAATCTTGATTTAGTAAACACTTACACTTTTACTAAGGTTAGTAAACACTTAGTGGACTCATAAGGACAGAGGGATGTCGTATGCTGTAAAGCCCTGTGAGGCAAATTGTGATTTGTGATATTGGGCTTTATAAATAAAATTGATTGATTGATTGATTGATTAGTGAGAGGTGGTGCAACCGGCTCCAGGTTGATAGAATGGAAACCGGAGTTCAGCTCGATGTATCAGGCTTAGCCAGAGCCATGGTTTCCATGGTTACCGATGTGAGGCTAATCTTAGCCACTTTGATGGAACAGAACTCTGGCTCACATTAGCCAGACTTGGCCATTTAATCCTGGATTTGCCTTTAGCCTGCTTGATGGAATACCCACCAGCAGTGATGTCGGGGGTAAACAAACATCAGTGATGTCAGAGGTAAACAAACATCAGTGATGTCAGAGGTAAACAAACATCAGTGATGTCAGAGGTAAACAAACAGCAGTAGTGATGTCAGAGGTAAACAAACATTGGTGATGTCACAGGTAAACAAACAGCAGTAGTGATGTCACAGGTAAACAAACAGTAGTGATGTCACAGGTAAACAAACAGTGGTGATGTCACAGGTAAACAAACAGCAGTAGTGATGTCACAGGTAAACAAACAGCAGTAGTGATGTCAGAGGTAAACAAACAGTAGTGATGTCACAGGTAAACAAGCAGTAGTGATGTCACAGGTAAACAAACAGTAGTGATGTCACAGGTAAACAAACAGCAGTAGTGATGTCAGAGGTAAACAAACAGCAGGAGTGATGTCACAGGTAAACAAACAGTAGTGATGTCACAGGTAAACAAGCAGTAGTGATGTCACAGGTAAACAAGCAGTAGTGATGTCACAGGTAAACAAACAGTAGTGATGTCACAAGTAAACAAGCAGTAGTGATGTCACAGGTAAACAAACAGTAGTGATGTCACAAGTAAACAAACAGCAGGAGTGATGTCAGAGGTAAACAAACAGCAGTAGTGATGTCACAGGTAAACAAACAGCAGGAGTGATGTCATGTCAGAGGTAAACAAACAGCAGGAGTGATGTCAGAGGTAAACAAACAGCAGGAGTGATGTCAGAGGTAAACAAACAGCACAGGTGAGGCGGGCAGAGGAGTTGCAGTTTTATAAACAGACGAATCACAGCCAGAAAATTTAACGACTGGAGCTCCTCTTTCAGTCCAAAATGGTGGCGACTTGTCTCATTATGAGATCTTTGACTGTTCAAACTTCCTGTGACATCATTGCTCTCATCTCCATAGCAACAACGTGTGACGGACAGTTTGTGCTGAGCGGTCGGAGCGGTTGGTTCAGTTCATCAGACTCAGAGATGTATGACAGCAGCAGCGTCTGCCGCTGGATCATCAGGTACCTGAACGCAGCACACACACAGCACAAACATTTTAATGATCTCTTTGTTTGTTTGTTTGTTTGTTGTGATCGGACTGATATTTACAGTGAAATGTTGTTTACAGTGTGGACGAAGGATTCTCTGTTCGTGTTGACTTCCTGTTCTTTGAAACTGAAGAACACGCCGACACGCTGAGACTGTACGAAGGTGCCGGAACAAACAAACAGCTGACAGGTACGCAACACACACACACACAAACAGCAAGTTGCATCATGTAGGAACACAACAGGAACAGGATCTGAGTGGCTCTAGCTTGATACACATATTCAAGATCATTCGGGCTAATGCTAATCGTTTTTGGGCAGAGTTTGACCACATTCCTCAGCTTGTTGTTGTTTGAAATGCTGAGGTTTCCAAACCAACAGATGAAAGCAAAAGTTAAGATGGACTCAATAAAAGATGAATAAAACATTTAAGAAGCTTTGTGTCAACATTAAAATAGCATCTGTGTTGGTCGTCCAGGATGGTGCCTAAATACTTATATTGACTATTGACTTCCACCGCTGTACCTTTGACAAAGGTTTGGGCTGTGACAGGTGGATTCCTGCGGAAATCAAGAATCATGTCTTTTGTTTTTGACACATTAAGTTGTAGGTAAGCATCCTCACACCATCTAACAAAATAGTCAAGCACAGGTCCATGGCCCACCTCATGGTCCTGCAAGAAGCCGACAATCACGGAGTCATCAGCAAATTTTATTATGAACCTCGACTCGAACATGCTCTTACAGTCATTAGTGTAAAGCATGAACGGTCGTGGTGACAAGACGCACCCCTGAGGCGAGCCTGTGGAACACATCAGGGTGTCAGACAGGGTTCCATTAACACGACTTCTCTTCAGCCTCGTTGTCAGAAAATCGAATAACCAACATATGGTTCCAAAATCAGTGCTGGGTATTGAAAGCCTCTGAGCAAGAACATGAGGCTGCATGCAGTTAAAGGCTGATGAGAAATCAGCAAAGCATAGACGTGCGTGTGTTTTCCTACCCTCCAGGTGCCTGACAACACTTTCCTGGGTTGATAGGTGAATTGGGGTGGATCAATCATTGTCTGCGTCATAGAAAGCAAGCTTTTTTTCACCATACGCTCCAAACTCTTCATCACCACTGAGGTGAGGGCCACAGGACAATAATCATTCAGTATCTTTGGTAATGGTACCTTCGCCACTGGGACAATAATGGACTCTTTCCATAATGAGGGAACTTTATTAAGTGACAGGGACCACTGAAGATACGTGAAAATATCACTTTAGAATGGGGCACAACATTTAAGTAGTCAACCGCTGATGCCATCAGGCCCATGAGTTTTCAAAGCATTAGTCTTTTCAAAAGTGCTCCATACGCTGATTTCATCTGTAGCAGCCCTGAATTTGGATAGATCATCAGAAAAGTCCTTAGAGTCAAATCTCAAATAAAACTGGTTCAGTTCTTCTGCCAGGGTCGAGTCAGATTTGTCAGCATTAGACACTTTTTCCTTCTCCTGATTTCCTACCATAGACTTAATTCCTCTCCATGTGGAGCGAGAATGACCACTCCGAAGTTCATCATGTGCCTTGTCCATGTACTGAATTTTGGCCAGCCTAATTTCCCTTTTCACCAATTTTTGTGCTTCTTTTTGTTGAATAATATCTCCCTGATTGTGACCTACAGGGATTTACTGACCCAAGGCTTGTTATTAGGATACAATGTAATTGTCTTTCTTCAATCATCTCTTCACAAAAGGTAATATAGCTTACCACAGTGTGGGTCAGCTCATCTAAATCTGTACAGGAGTCTTAAAAACACCCCAGTTTGTAATATGCAAACAACCATTTTATGTAAAGTTTGATGGACATTAAAGAAGTCTAAGTCTAGTCTAACCATTCAGTTCACGAACAGCGCCGTCTGTCCAAAGAGCGACCTCTTTGCGCTCAACTTTCCCCTTCTTGAGAGCCGACTGATAAACCGGAGCAAGCAGGACACAGTTGTGGTCAGAAGAGCCAAGTGGAGCCAGTGGAAAAGATTTGTAAGCCCCCTTCATAGTGTCGTAGCACAAATCCAGTGTTCTACATGTCGCGTTGGACATTTTACATCCTGGTACAGATGCCCAAGATGCTGACTCAGGCTGCAAGTATTAAAATCACCAAAGATGAAATGTGGGGCGTCAGGGCAAATCCCTCTGTCCTTAGGATCCTCACAGCTGATCTTTGTGCTCCACTGTCTCTCAGATTAACTCATATCACAGCGGTGCCTGGACAGCGTGACGTGTGTGGTTGTGCTGCTGCCGTGGTCCTGCCAGATGCCTCCTGCTGCTGCTGCCATCATTAGTCATTAGTCATACTTCTACTGTTATTATACACATATGACTATTGTCACACATGTATACTGCCAGATATTAATACATACTTTCAACATATT
>NC_065512.1:41413663-41418779 GCF_006386435.1 Epinephelus moara
AATTCCTGTTTATTTAACTATATATTTGTAAATACTATTGTTTAAATTTCTTATATTTTCACGTATCTTTCCTCTCTTGCAAGGAGCACCTGTAACATAAATAATTTCCCCTCGGGGATCAATAAAGTATTTCTGATTCTGATTCTGATTCTGATATATATATATATATATATAAACAAGATATACACAAAAAGTGAATGGAGGAGGAATACAATGCACATAAATGCAGAGCAATGACAATGATCAAATTATATAATTTATGAACTGTGTGTCAGGGGAGGTGAGAGAAAGGGTGAGCAGAAGAAAAAGGAAAAAAATAAAACAAATTGTAAGGGAAATGGGGGGGTGCAATGAAGTCTAAGGAAGAACAACGGAATCATTATGTCTAATGTAACTAGTTATAACTGTGTGGGTGGGGGCTTGGGGACTACAGAGAAAGAGGGATAAGGGGGGGGCAATAAAATAAATGAAAAATAAATAAGTTAAATGAATGACAACAATAGTAACAATCACAGCAGTATAAACAATGATAAGGGTGAAAATAATGACAAAGACAATTTGATTCATCACTCAAATTTGAAAAACAAATCAACGCTGTGGTCAAAGGTTGCTTTTTCCATCTCAGAAATATCACCAAAGTCAAACCATTCCTCTCACTTACCCATCTGAAAACTGTCAAGAACGCCCTAATTTCTTCTTGACTCAATTTGACAATTTGACTCACTTTATTTCGGCATCAACCAGATTGCTCTGTCCCGTCTGCAACTGGTGCAGAATGCCACTGCCAGACTAATAACCGGCACAAAAAAGAGAGAAAACATTACACCCGTCCTGGCATCTCTGCACTGGCTTCCGGTCAAGTTCAGAACAGAATTCAAAATCCTACTGTTTGCCTTCAAATCCCTACATGGCCTGGCACCCCAGTACATCTCTGAGCTCCTGTGCCCCCTCACCAACCCCAGACCTCTCAGATCCTCAGACCAGCTGCTCCTGGCTGTCCCCTGTCAAGGGGCAGGGGAGATCGGACCTTTGCAGTGGCCGCTCCCAAGCTGTGGAACGCTTTACCATTTTCTACCAAATGTGCCTCCTCTGTAGTTATGTTTTAGGCAAAACTAAAAACTGATATGTATTCCCTGGCATTTGATTGTTCTTAACTGGTCCTTGTTGCACTACATTATGCTGATTTCGTTGATTAATTGATATTTGATGTTGACTCACATGTTCTGTACAGCACTTTGGTCAGCTCTGGTTGTTTTTAAAGGGATAGTGCACCCAAAAATGAAAATTCAGCCATTATCTACTCACCCATATGCCGAGGGAGACTCAGGTGAAGTTTTAGAGTCCTCACATCACTTGCGGAGACCCAAGGGGAGAGGAGGTACCAACACAACTCCACCTAATGGAGGCTTACGGCACCCCAGATTCAAACGTCCAAAAACACATAATTGAAACCACAAAACATCTCGATACTGCTCGTCCGTAGTGATCCAAGTGTCCTGATGCGCGAGACCGTGAGACAAGGGCACCGCGTTCGTGTGTGTTCATGTGTGTTCACGTGTGTTCACGTGCTTTCGCTGGTCTCGCGCACAAGCGCACACGTGAGCGCGGTGCACAGAGGGGCAGTTAGAGCTACATTGTATACAGGCGAGAATGGCTGCCGGAGAGAGTTCTGAAAGCGAAGCAACTGCACACGTTGCTGAAGAAGAACACATACCAAAAAGAGCAGTGTTTCCTCTATATGCAACTAGCAGCGGCTTTGTTTTAAACTCGGTGAAACTTAACTTCTCATCACTTTGTGTAATATGGATGGAAAATTGCTTAAATGAGTCCGTCAGTTTCCTGCATTCCTCAGTGTTGTGATGGCAGTCTCTGCACGAATAACATAGTCCGTGACGCTCTCATTAACAGCTTTCTGAAGGCACGTCGGCTCCGTGTATAAACTGTAGAGCTTAGATCGGGCCCAAAAAATCCAGCCCGACCCCACCCAAGCCCACGCATGTTCTGTCTGAGCCCGGCCCGCCCCGTCCCTTTAATTGTAATTACGAGCCCGAGCCCGGTTTAAACCTGACATTTTTTTAAGGATATGAACGTGGACATTGAAGGCTGACTCTCGTCTTTCTTTCCATGGCAAGCCTTTGTCATGTGCCTCTTAAGTGTCGAGGTCCCTGTCTTTTTGTTGTCATATACCAGCATCGTGCTGCACTTGGTACACTCGACAAAGCTGACACACACGCTGTCACCGTTGATCACTCACATGTGCGCGGCCAGTGGCGCCGTCAAGAGGGGGAGCGCGCGACAGAGCCTTAGAGCTCTTTTTCAAAAAATCAAGAAAAATGAAGTGCTCTCAGCCAGGCTGCAATTAGATCAGGCTATAGTTGTGTATATAGTTGTGCTACAGCTGTGTAGTGAACAATAAGTGTATTTATAAAAACATTCAGGTAGAAGTAGTCTTAGTATAGAAGTAGTATAATAGGCCAATGGTTGTTTTCCCATTGGTGTGTCTTGCATTAGCACAGCGTTAGCATAGCCCGAGCGTTCTGTGACCTACAAGTGAAGGGGTTTGGAGTAGTCGGGGTTGCCAAGTGCTGATGCGGACTGCATATCTTCCTTTAATGCCTGGAAGGGTCCTTCTGCCTCCTCTGTCCAATGCAAGTGGGCAGCATTGTTTGTTTGTCCTGCTGCTTTAATCAGGGCTCTTAATGATGCCGTTTTGAGAGCATCATCGCAGATCCATGGCTGACTGTACCTTGCCATCCCCAAGAAAGTCAGCATGGGCCCTACTGTCTGTGGTTTTGGAGCCTTTACTATGGCTTCTACTTGCGATGGGGCAATTAGTCTTTTATGGACTTAAATGGATGGTAAATGGACCTGCATTTGTATAGCGCCTTTCTAGTCATCTGACCACTCAAAGCGCTTTTTACACTACGAGTCACATTCACCCATTCACACACAAGGATGCTCAAGGATACTTAGATATGCAGACTGGAGGAGCCCGGGATCGAAATGCCTATCCTTTGATTGGTGAACGACCCGCTCTACCTCTGAGCCACAGCCGCCCCGTGCAATTGTCTGCCTAAGTAATTAACCCTCTGTTGAAAGAATTGCAATTTCTCTTTACTCACTTTGTGTCCCCTTGTTGCTAATGCTGTTAACACTG
This sequence comes from Epinephelus moara, assembly GCF_006386435.1. Lineage (NCBI taxonomy): Eukaryota > Metazoa > Chordata > Actinopteri > Perciformes > Serranidae > Epinephelus > Epinephelus moara. The sequence continues at coordinate 41,416,821 of NC_065512.1, forward strand.
CAATTGAGTCTCTTGTACACTGCTCCTTTTTGGAACTACAAATCAAAAGATCGTCCACATACTGGATTATAGTACTAGGGACATGTAAATTATGCAAGTCTTGGGCCAGCACCCTGTTGAATATGGAGGGACTTTGTACAAAGTCCTGGGCCAACCTTGTATATTGTTGGCCTTGGAATGTGAATGTGAAAAGATGTTGCGAGTCTGGGTGCAATGGTACACTAAAGAAAGCTGAACATACTGTAGATCTATCATTGTATACCATCGTGTTCCAGGTGGGATGTTGGTGAGAAGTGTGCGTGGGTCGGGGACGACAGGTGTCTCGGCCTCCACTACAACATTAATAACCCTCAGGTCATGCACCAATCTGTAATCACACGAGTGTGGTTTTTTGATTGGAAAGATTGGAGTGTTACAGGGACTCTTTATTGTTTTTTGTAGCGCAGTTTAGCACCTTGCTTTATCTTTATGCGTACCGGCTGTGCTGACTTTGACAAGTCCTACATCCGTCTTGTGTTTTGACTGTACTTCCTCCGGCACCTGGCTTAACAGGGCTTCCTGCTCCGAGGTCAGTGTCATCTGCGTTGGTGTCCTTTTATTCACCAGAACCTTTTGTGCTACTGCCTCATTGTATGTCTTATTAGATATCCTTATGTACTGCTTGTCTGGGGAGATGTGAATGTACATCTCCCCTGCCAAGGCTGCTTTCACCATTGGACCCAGTTCATGTGATTCGTGTCCATCTGCTATCAATAATGTGATGTTTGGGGTGGAGTCTTTAACCTGAAACCATCCTTGCAGCTCGTTTTCTGGTAAGGTCACAGCAGCTGCTGCTCCTTGGGGTCCTATGTAAATGTCTTGGCTGATGATTGGGTACAGTTTTTTATTCACCAGCTCTTCCCAACATTCATCGTAGTCAGTGTAGCTTTGATTTTCGTCATACAGTAGAGTGCAGTGTAGGGGTAGTTGTGGTTTGCTGGTCCTTCCCAGTTGGGCTCGTACCCATGGCTCCCATGTCTTTCATTGTTGTTTCAGCGCGATTCTTGTGGCATCAGCTGCAGCCAATATACCAGTGGCTGCACAGTCTCAGTATCCTCTTTTTGCACCCCTACTGACATTGTTCCTGCTTCTGCTGGTGGGTCGTCAGGGAAATCCACATAGAGGCCATCATTGTTGGGATATGGTGGCGTATCAACTGTTCATGTTGGCGCAGTAGGTGGGGGCCTATGGCCTTCTGCAGCTCCTTCATTTCCCTCCTGTGATTCTCTCATGTCTTCTGGCTTTTCTTCGCTTGGTTGAGTCTGCAACTATGCTTCCATCTTTCATGTCTGAACCACTTCAATACTACTTCAATACCTTTGTTCTTTTTCTCCCCCTTCTATCACTTTTGTCTTCAGCTTTATGGTGTTTTATGTTGTTTTCTATGGAGCTTTATCCCTATCTTTATTCAAGAGAGTGGTCTATCAGTTTGAGAGCATTATTTATTGATTTCACGCTCCAAAACCCTGCGCACTCAAATAGCCTCTGCTTGCGCTTGGATCTAATCTGTTTCTGCTCAAACTGTGTGCTCGCACTCAGATACAATGTTGCTTGCACAGATTTCCTGCTCGAGCTTCGGCTTTTCTCCTTGCGCTCAAACTGTTTCTGTGCGCTCGCGGAATTTCTGCTCTCAGATTTCTGCCCTGCGCTTGGATTTTGTTGTGTAACAACCCTGTCAAAATCCCCCAACCAATAGAATGCCAGATTGACCAATGAAATGATCCCTGCCTCCTTGTGGGCGCGCTCACTTTAGTATTAGAGCGTCACGTCTGGGCGGGTACTCTTTAACCGGGTTCATCCACTCCCACCCTCCAGGGCTTTATTAAATGTTCTTCCCTTGCTTTCTTTACCACCAAATAAAGGGACTGTTAATTTACACACATGCGCCATATATATATATATATATATATATATATATAT
>NC_065512.1:41418811-41449659 GCF_006386435.1 Epinephelus moara
GTATTATACAACAGTTAGTTCTGACCGAGTAATTTGATTGGACGAGAGGCATTCCGTGAGTGCTGATATAGAGTATAACATCACTGGGACTTGTAACAGTAAAATCACTCTGCTCACAGGTGTTATAAATATAAATACAACCGTTAATTAACCAGCTGTCACACTTGCTACATTGACGCAAACCAACACTATAGCGTTACACCAAGAAGATGGATATTTTCCCCCAAATTACATTTGAATTAAATTATGAGTGGTCGTCAGGAGAGGACGAGGAAAAGGAAAGCCAGGAGTCTTCAATGCAGACCTCCAGGTGTGTTTGAATCCGTGCCAACATCCAGGTTTGCCAACGTTTCATCAGCCGAACTGGTCGAAGTTAGACAGTTGCAGATCAATGTAAATACAAAGTAGCTTGTGAGTTCCTGCCGTGTGTGCTGCGTTGCCTGGCAACAGACCGGGGAAACAGTTTTTTTTCGCGGAGCTACATAACATACTTAAATAATTTATTTCATCACCTTTTGTTAACATTTCCTTACTCAGCATTGCTGTTTAAGCTGTTGTTGAACTGTTGTATAAAAGCAATATCACACTCGAGGTCGTGACGTTATACAGTACAACGTCACTCCCTCTCGTGAGATATTGCTTAAAGATAATATATATATATATATATATATATATGTATAAGGGATAATGTATAGTGAGCCGGTGACTGTTGAAAAATAACTCCCGACAGGGGAAGAGGTGGATGAACCCGGTTAAAGAGTACCCGCCCGGACGGGACGCTCTCATACTAAAGTGAGTGCGCCCACAAGGAGGCAGGGATCATTTCATTGGTCAACAGTAAATCTGGCATTCTATTGGTTGGGGGATTTTGACAGGGTTGTTACACAACAAAATCCAAGCGCAAAGCAGAAATCTGAGAGCAGAAATTCCGCGAGCGCACAGAAACAGTTTGAGTGCGAGGAGAAAAGCCGAAGCTCAAGCAGGAAATCTGTGCTAGCAACATTGTATCTGAGTGCGAGCAACATGGTATCTGAGTGCGAGCACACAGTTTGAGCAGAAACAGAGTAGATCCAAGCGCAAGCAGAGGCTATTTGAGTCCGAGAGCAAGGTTTTTGAGCGTGAAATCAATAAATAATGCTCTCAAACTGATAGACCACTCTCTTGAATAAAGATAGGGATAAAGCGCCATAGTTTTCCACTTTAATGCGGCATTCCTCATTGAAAGTGCCGTCTTTTTGTCATTGATGACTTGTTGTTGTTCTTTTGCTCTGTTTTCTCATACAATTTTGAATCTTTTTTGCAATCTGGGTGGGCTCTCATCACTGCTTCAGCCGGTGACATCCTGCGGTCCGACTGGCCTCTTTCCTTTCCCTGTTTTGCCCCGTGTAGCTTTGTTGTAAGCTAACTCCTTCCTATCTGGGAGTTTCTGGTTATCTGTCAGTCTCTGGTGTTGGGAATCAACGTATATTTACCTCTCACGATGGCACCAAATATGTTGGGAATCAACATATATTTACCTCACACGGTGGCACCAAATATGTTGGGAATCAACATATATTTACCTGACACGGTGGCACCAAATATGTTGGGGTCAACATCTTAGGCTTCACACGGAGGCACCAAATATGTTGGGGTTAAATTGGCTTTCGGAAATAATTAATAATTATTATTAATAATTAATAATTATGTTAAATAATGTGACTTAATTAACNCAAGGAGGCGTTTGGCCTACAAAACAAAATGGCTGACAACAGAGAACTACCAAAATGGCAGAATCAACGCTGGCTTCCGGTCGAGGTATTTGTCTGACCGTGTGGTCAGGACAAAGACAAAGGAAAAGAAGCGGGAACTTGGAGATGCCTGTTTGGATGTAGCTCTGTTGAAAGCCTGTTTGTTAATGAGTCTGTGTCAATGTGACGTGTGTTGCAAACAGTCTGAATTAGTGCAGAGATTGTTAGTTGCATGCAAGAATCTATTTGTGAACAGTATTAGCAAACTAAACACTTAGCTTTGGCGAAGCCAACTAATCAATGACCTAACTGCAATCTATCACAACAATACTCAGTAAATAGCATCAAATCACATACAACAAGTCAAACAGTCTTGCTTAGCCTGTAAAGCTGTGATAAGCTATGCCCAGTTGTTACATTACCGATCCTTGAATGGATGGAGGAAAGAGTCACTCAGTGGTGCTGCTTTGTTAGCCGGCAGAAGAAGGCTGGGAAGATGGCTCCAGCTGCAGTCTTTGTTGGGTCCTTTGTTCCAAAGGTTCTGATCCGAGGAAGCTGGTCGCTCGGGGTCCTTGCAGAGTTAGACGCTGGGTGCTAACTCACTTAGTTCCTTGTTGCTGGAAAGCTGGTTTGCAAACCTTGTGTTTGCCAGAGAGTCTGTAGTCAGTTGCCCTCCCTTTAGTGGTTTGGGCTATGGAGCAGGGGTTCGGGCCTCTGCTGTCCAGGCCCAAACGGGAAGAGGTGTTAGCTGTTCAACAGCTGGGGCAAGAAGAGCACTGCTCCACGGTTGGAGCAGAGAAGAGAAGAGGAAGTTCTGTGGAAGGGAGCAGAACTATTATAATTATTTTTCCAAAAATGTATTTCTTTTTCATCTATTTACTTATTTATTTATTTATTTATTATTGTTTTAGTTGTGTAGAAAAGAGAATCTGCACACTTGGATCAATGCAAGTATCTAGTATTATTGTTTTAGTTCAACTAAATTTGAATACACTCATCTAAGCTTTAAGGTTCCTATAGCACACCAAAAATGTGTTACAATGCACGTAGTATATCTCCCTCTGAAGTATAGCATGATATAGAAATAATTATGGCAATATATTTCAACTCTTTTAATTTAGGACATTGGATTTGGTTACCCTCCTCCACTGTCGGTATGGATACACTTTGATTATTTTTCCATATTGATTAATGAGTTTATATAACGATGAGTAGGTCGATGAGTAGAATCCTGGCATAGGTGTTCTTAGCCTCCAGATGAGTCAAGGTATGGTTCCTCCATAGACCAGTTTGCCATATAAGCAAAGTGCAGAGGGTCTAAGCTGACAGGGAGTCGTGCTTTAATGTGCTCCATGACAAGCCGCTCAAAGCACTTCATTGCTACTTGGGTGAGGGCTACAGGGTGAAAGTCATTTAGACAGTCAGGGTTGGCTTTTTTGGGCACAGGGACAATTGTGGCACTCTTTAATGTGTGTGAGTTAACAGGAAAACATTTGTTACAAGGGACGACAAAAAAATGACTAAAGACTTAAATATAACTATATCATTTTCTTTCTTCTTAAAGGTATTTTTTGGGGCATTTCTAGCCTTTATTTGACAGGACAGACAAGCGTAGAGGGGGGAGAGAGAGAGGGAGTGACATGCAGCAAAGGGCCACAGGCTGGAGTCGAACCTGGGCCGCTGCGGCAACAGCCTTGTACATGGGGCGCCTGCTCCACCACTAAGCTACCGACGCCCCAACTATATCATTTTCTAATTAAGTCATAAACCTTTTCGTCTTTACTGAGGACATGCCAGAACCTCCATCTACTTTTATCTGAAGGCTTACGCTTTGTTAACTGTTCTCTGTCCATTCCTCAGCCATCATCGGCCCACCCAGTGTCTCTCTCCTCTCGAATGGGGGTGTTGTGGAAGTCAGCATTAAAGATCCACTGTTCAAGATCTCTGCACTCAGGAATGTTTACAACTTGGCCACCTACAACATCACCTACTGGAAAGATGGACAGAAGGAAAAGGTTGGATGCATTGCTCTAAGTGCTCTTTATATCAGTGTGGATCTCACACATTGTGGTTCATCAACAAAGTATTATTAACCATTAGGTTTGGGGATCTGATTTCTCACTTGACCATCCATGACAAAAAACATCTGTGCTCAGTGTCAAGGTGCTTATGAATGACATAAATAATGCTGTGCCATATGAATAACATACAAACAGTTTGAATTTGCCAAGTTAATATAAAACTAAAAAAGTTCCCAACATTAGCTTATCTGTACCAAATGTCATGGTAATGCATCTAGTATTTGTCAAGATATTGTCCAAATGATGAATAGACAGTAGATGCATTATTTGGCCTTTTTGTAGTCTTTTGTGTATTATTTGTGAAATCTGGACATAAATGTGCTTTTGATATCTGTTCAAAACACTCCCTATGGAACAATAATTTTTACAATGCCGTAACATTACAATGCCATGGTGGCGGCTGTGGCTCAGAGGTAGAGCGGGTCGTCCACCAATCGAAAGATCAGCGGTTCAATCCCGGGCTCCCAGGCTGCATGTCGAAGTATCCTTGAGCAAGATACTGAACCCCAAATTGCTCCCGATGGCTGTTCCATCGGTGTGTGAGTGTGTTAAAAAAAAACTGAGTAGCAGGTGGCACCTTGTATGGTAGCCTCGGCCACCAGTGTATGAATGTGTGTGTGAATGGGTGAACGTGACTCGTAGTGTAAAAAGCGCTTTGAGTGGTCACTAGATGACTAGAAAGGCGCTATACAAATGCAGGTCCATTTACCATAATATGATACTGTTGTTTCAAATAATATTGATCTTTGCCATGTCCTGTATGTCACTGTGCTGTGATGTATTTTATTTATTTTTATGCCTCCATGCCGGCGACAGCCGTGGCCAGAAGCACCATGTTTTCAGGTTGTCCATCCGTCCCATTCTTGTGAATGCAATATCTCAGGAATGCCCTAAGGAAATAACGTCAAAATTGGCACAAACATTCACTTGGACCGGGACTCAATGATGAACTGATTAGATTTTGGAGAAATCAAGAACACCATGAGGGATTTAATAACATTGTTTATCCAAAGGTCAAAGGTCAACTTCACTGTGACATTATAATGTCATGACTCAGGAACAGAAGGGGAAACATTTTGTCAAATACTGAATTGGTGACTCCTATCTTGAAACTGTACTGATTGTATAGATTGTCTTCCCAGGGGGAAGATGTTTGCATCCATGTTTTCACAGACATGGACGTAAACTGTAACTGCAACTTGACAATTTTACAGAGGCATGTAACCATAAGGGGGTGATTCTAGTTTTATTTCCATACCTGACCTCTTCTTCTCTGTTCCTGTTACAGGCCAGAAACATTAGCAACGTGCAGCAAAACCGGGTGGTTCTTAGTGACCTGGACCCCTGGACCAAGTACTGCGTCCAAGTCCAAATCAACACAGGGAGCAACCACAACCCCAGCCAGCCCAGCAAAGCTGTTTGTGAGAGCACCACCATCGGTAAGTGTCTTTGCTGGATTTTTATTTATTCGTTTATTTGTAAAAGCACATCAGGTGGCCGGCCATAAAACGAAAGTTACGAATGTAACTACGGTTCTATGAATCCCAAATGACCGCCAGAGGCGGTGCTTTAAGCACTGAATATTCCCCTTTGCGCATGCGCAGTTCGAGTATGTATACCAACAATGTCACCTATGACCCCTGGATGACCCGAAAGAGACTATATCTTCCGGTGACATCAGAGGATAATTTCCTACAAAATCTTCTTGCGAGAACACGAGGATTCTGAGTGCTCTGGCGGTCATTCGGGATTCATAGACCGTAGTTACATTCGTAACTTTTGTTCTATTTCATCCCAGAGGCGGTGCTGTAAGCACTAAATGACTTATACCAGCAAAGTCACGAGGAATCCAGATTACGAACCTCAGTGAGTAGAATCAGAGGATTCTGGTGAGAGGACCACACCCAGTGGATGGGGAGTGGCAACATTCACCCCGTAGAACCTGGAGAAAGTGTCTGGCGATGCCCATGAGGCAGCGGCACAACTGTCCTCCAGGGATACTCCTCTCAAGGCCGCCCAAGATGTGGAGACACTCGTGGTAGAGTGGCACCTCACACCGGATGGCAGGGGATGGTTATTTGCCCCATATGCATCGCGGATGACATCCACAATCCAGTGTGACAGATGCTGTTTGGAGATAGCGCAACCCTTGCTAGGGCCACCATAGCAGAGGAAGAGCTGTTCTGACCGTCGAATGCCCGTGGTAGCTACAGTATATATTCTTAGGGCCCGCACTGGGCACAACAGTTCCGACTTGTCACCCCTCTCTCCTGTCGGAGGGTCAAACCATGCAAGCCTTATAGGCTGGTTGAGGTGCAAGCGTGACAGCACCTTAGGGAGGAACGCTGGGTTCGGCCACAGAGTGACCCCTGATCCATCTGAGTTCCATTTCAGACATGAGTCACTGACAGAGCATGCAGCTCACTGACACGCTTCGCCGAGGGAATGGCAAGGAGGAATGCGGCCTTATATGACACCCACTTCAGCTCTGCCTGTGCCAAGGGTTCAAAGGGAGGCCTGCATAGTGCATCCAGCACCAGGGGAAGATCTCATGCTGGGGGTCTCCTGGCTCTTGGAGGAAGCACCCTCCGAGCCCCCTTCAAGAAGAGGGACACCAGATTGTGGCTCCCCACTGTGCCGTTGTCGACCCTAGCATGTCGACACGATATGGCCGCCACATACACCTTCAGAGTAGAAGGAAAGCGGCCATTGTCTAGGAGGAACTGCAAGAATTCAAGAATTGTAGGCACAGAACAATGCATTGGGTCTTCACTCCGACCCATACACCAGTTGGAAAATAGCGTCCATCTGTTGTTGAACTGCAAACGAGTGGATGGCACTCTGGCATTCATTATGGTATGCCTGACGGGGTCCACACAGCTGCTCAGCAGCAGTTCGGGCCCTCCAGCAGCCACACACAGTTGCCAGATCCAACCCCCTAGCTGGGACAGGAGATCTCTCCTGTTGGGGAGGCGCCACGGCACGCCGCGACAGAGTCGGTGCAGCAGAGGAAACCATGTCCTCCCCGGCCAGAAGGGGGCTGAAGAACTCTCTGAAGTACTGGCTGAATCAGAGGAAGTGGTGGGAAGGCATAGAGAAGACCCTCTGGCCAATGATGAGCCAGAGCATCCTGGCCTAGAGGGCTGGTCGTCTCTGCCAAGGAGAACCACAGAGGGCAGTGGGTTGACGCCCACCTCTGCTCTGCCAAAGAGGCTCCAGATGGTGTGCACCACCTCCAGGGGGAGGCGCCACTCCCCTGATGGAGGCCTTTGACGGGAGAGGAAGTCTGCAAGGTGGTTCTGCTCTCCCCGTAGATATATTGCCCGTAGACTGATCAAGCGGGGGGCTGCCCAGGTCAGGAGATCCTGTGACACCTGCAGCAGCTGTGCAGACTTGGCCCCACCCTGATGGTTGATATGATATACAGTTGAGGTGTTGTCTGACCGTATGAGGACATGCTTGCCTCTCAGGTACGGCAGGAAGTGCTTGAGAGCTAGGTGCACCACTCGCAACTCCAGCACATTGATGTGTTCGGTGCGGTCGTCCACAGACCGCGTCCGTGAGCCGCCCTGCTCTGCCACACTGCACCCATCCCGAGGTGCAGGCATCTGTAGTGACAGTCTCCCTGCGAGATGGAATGGAGCCCATAGGGACACCCCTTGTCATGTAGGCCCTGTCCCTCCACGGGGCCAAGGTGAGGAGACACTGCTGCGACACTCTGAGCTTCCTGTGCCGCCTGGCATCCAAGTGGAAGCTGTTCAACCACCTCTGCAGAGGGCGCAGCGATAGCAAGCCCAGCGGAACAACAGCTGAAACGGATGTTAGTTTGCCCAAAAGATGAAGAAATGTGACCAAGGGCAACAGATGTCCCCTTTGGAATAGGGGAAGAAGGTGTAGGATGTCAGCCACACCGTGGGGGGACGGACAAGCTGTCAAAGTTACAGTGTGCAATTCAACACCAATGAAAATTGTGGTCTGAGATGGTTCCAGACAACTCCTCTCCATATTTACTTTGAGTCCTAGGTGAGCCACGTGGGACAGGAGACGCTCTGTATCTTGGAACAATCCGGGATGGGGCACAGATCAGCCAATCGTCTAAGTACGGAAGAACCTTCATGCCTGCAGAGGCGCAAGGGCCACTGCCACACATCTTGTGAACATCCTTGGGGAGAGGGAGAGCCCGAATGGTAGCACCCTGAACTGCCAGTGGCGGCCTCGATAGGCAAAACGCAGAAAATGCCGGTGTTGATGGGCAATGGGAACATGCAAATAAGCGTCCTTCAGGTCTATGGACGTTAACCATTCTACCTGGGCAACAGTTCCCAGAACATTTGCTGTGGTCAACATGTGGAATGGCATGACCTTCATAAACCTGTTCAGTCCTCTCAAATCTAAGACTAGAAGAAATCCGCCAGTCTTTTTTGACACGAGAAAGTATGTTGAGGAGAACCCTTGGGGTGTGACGGGGATCTACAGCCTTGATGGCGCCAGGGCTTTTGCCGGGTCGCTGATGATGGTCATTCTGACCCAGCTGGATGTAGGGGGCCGGCGTCGGAATTGAAGCTTGTACCCGTGGGCTAAGGTGGCAACCACCCACGGGTCTGAAGGGTGAGTAGCCCAGTAATTGAGCTGCTGATGGGAGAAATACCCGACAGCCTGTCCCGAGGCCTAGGCCTGTTGGGGGGAGGCATACATCGAAGACCTGCAAGCTGCTGCCTGGTCTGTCCAGCCTGGATGGTTCGCTCCAGGTTCCTGCGCCGCTCGACCACATGTCTCTCCTGGCTCCACAGGGAGACTATGGAGAGTTCTCCTAGACGCTTCCGTCAAATTCGATTGTGAAAGCCAGACTTGGTGACGAGTTTAAATTATACGTGAGGGATGTGATGGTAGGCTCGATAGCCGGCATGCGATCCAGGCCCCCTCTTGCTGCGTCGTGCATAGCTGCCAGGGTTCGACCATCAGCAGAGAGAGGGGAGCAAGCTCTAGTGTCTCTCCAACAGGCCTGCAATTCCTTCAGGTAAGCCTCAGAGTGGGGAACAGCAAAGGCAGTGGAGGCCGGCCTGCGCCTGAAGAAGGCACTTGCAGGAGCTGAGTCTGCCTGCTGTGGTATGTCCGTGTGTAGGCGATCTAGGGCCATGCGCATGATATCACGCATGGAGCTGTCTTCCCTCTCAGCCAGTGAACTCTGCGCTGAGGAGTGGGAGCCCGGCTCTGAGGCCTGGGAGACCCCATCCCCTGTATCTTCCCCATAATGACGGAAGTGAGCAGCCGAAGCTGCCAGGGAGAGCGCATCATCCTCTGGAACCAGTTCTGGCATTGGAGGAGTGAGCACCTCATCCTCCTCCGAAGGGACAGCAGGCTTGCGGGCCCTTAGAATGGACCTTATCTGAGCTAACTCAGCAGACAGCTGATCCACCTTTGATGAAAGTCTGCCGTGGCCAGACTTTGTCTTTTTTCTGGAGGGCGCAGCTGCAGTGGCCTCAGCCCGATGCTTAGAGGGTCGATGTTGGGGTGGAAACAATTGGCCTGATGGTGGGAGGTCACCTTCACCCTCTGGGTGTTCCAGCTCTGCCAGTCTGGCAGCCCTCACTGCCCGGGGCATGTAGCTGCAGTTCATACAAGGATTTTCAGAGAGTGCCTCCTTCAGGTGCAAGGCACGTAGGGCAGAGACCATGGCCATCATCTGGCTGCAGAAGAGCCCCACAGGAAGTGCAGTAATGGGAGTTATCCATCATGGTGGCACTGGAGGAACACTACCACACCGGCTAATGCGCACCTGTCCAAGTTGCAGATAACCTGAGCGCGAACGCTGCGGTTAGCTGGAGTATAGAAACCGTATGCTGGAGGGAGGGAGCGCATACGCTGCCTATATCAGCAGAGGCGAAATCCCAAGAGAGTGTAGAGAAAAACACTGCGGATAACCTGAGCGTGAACGCTGCAGTTAGCTGGTAATCTGGAGTACAGAGACCGTATGCTGGAGGGAGGAAGCGCGTACGCTGCCTATACCAGCAGAGGCTTAATAAACAACACAACCACAGAAAATTGACTGCTGTAAATCGTGTATATACAGATATGGATATAGCTATATAGATATATAGATATATTCACCGTATGCTGGGAACAAGGAGCACTAACTCTAGCTTTCACCAGCAAAGGCTTGTCAAAAGGCAAAAGCACTACTTGCAAAAAACAATACAGTTAACTGGAGCACAGACACTCGTGTTAACCAAAGAACAAAACAATGCTTCCCTCCAACAGCGTCAGCTTATCCACTAAAAAGAAAAAACAGATAACTAATCAGAGCCCTGACGCTGTAGGTAACAAAATGAGACCATTCTTTCTTTCTTTCGTGTATCATCAGATGGCCAACTCCATGTCGTGCAACCACGCCCTCGTCTCCGGTCCTAAGTTGAAGAGGCCAGATTCTGAGGGTGGGCTGTATAGGGGGCAGCCGGTGATTATGTGCTCGGCATTCTGTTCAGACTCGCCACACTCGCATGCCGCACTGTCCAAAAGGCCCCACTTCTTCAGAGATGACTTGAAGCGGCCGACCCCAGTGCGTAGACGGTTCAGCGAGGTCCATAGATGGCGAGGTAGGTCTTCTCCTTTTACACCACCACCTGGGTCCTGGATGTATCAGTGGATGCGGAAGGGCCCAGCTGTCTCCCAAGTCAGTTTCCAGGATGCTGCCAGCCAGGCGTCTATGGACAAGTCCTCAGGAATAGACTGTAGCAGCTCTGTGCCACCTTGTTGTAGGGATGGCGAGACTTGAGCCTGCATGGTGGCGCCGGTGTTGTTGTGGCTTTGTGCAGGATGTGCCAGTCGTACTTCTGGGCTTTTCTTGCCAGGGCGAGGGTAGCCGCATCCCGTCGGAGACTGGCCGGAGCAATTCCAGCGAGGACTGGCAGGTGAGACACGGGGGTGGGTTTCAGACAACGCTGTTGATGGCAGTGTCTACCTTATTCACGTGTGGGCTTCTGCTCCAGGCAGGGGCACAGTATTCGGCTACGGGTAGGACCAGGGCTTGTGTGGATATGCGTAGGGTCTGGGGGGAAGCTCCCCAAGTCGAACCCGCCAGGCGGCGGATGAGCGAGACCCTAGCTGTAACCTTGGCCTTCACTTCATTCAGGTGTTGCTTGCAGGACAATGTCCGGTCCAAGCATACGCCGAGATACTTGGGGGCTTGTTGGAACTCCAGGTGGTTGTTGCCAACATACACGACCAGTTCCCTTCTTGCTTCCCGATTGTTGAGGTGGTAAGCTGCCAACACTGTCTTACCCACGCTGAGCTGAAGGTGCCACTTCTGGAGGTAGTCTGCCAGGATGCCCATATCTGGGTTGAGACCATCTTCCATCGCCTTCCATGTTGGCTGTCTAAGCATGATGGCCAAGTCGTCCACATAGCCGTACTTGCTAGATGTTGTATCCGGCAGGTCGTGAATGTAGATTTTGAACAACATTGGTGAGAGGACGGAGCCTTGTGGGACCCCGTTCTTCAACCTTTGGAGCCTGCTGGTCTGGCCATCGCTGGTCTGTGGGATGAAGCTACGGTTCGATAGCATCTCCATGATGAACCTCACCATGTGCCGGTCCGGGATTGTCCTTAACAGTTTCAGATGTAGACCACGGTGCCAGACAGTGTCGTAGGCGGCTGTCAGGTCCAGGAATACTCCAGCTTTCTCGTCATCCTGAAAGCTGTCTTCGATGTCCTGAGTGAGTAGCGTTACCTGATCGCTGTCTTCGATGTCCTGAGTGAGTAGCGTTACCTGATCCACTGTTGACCTGCCTCGGCGGAAGCCAGCTTGTTCCAGTGGGAGTTGTGGGTCCACCACTGGCTCGATGCGGCTGTGGATCAGCCTTTCCAGGACCTTATATGGGACACATAGCAGTGAAATGGGCCTGTAGGACTTCGGGTCTTCGGCGGGTTTATTCGGCTTTGGCAAGGCTATGACGGAAGCACGGCGCCAGGTCTTTGGGATCTTGGACCTCCTGAAGCATGATGAGAAGAACGACCATAGCCAGCGAGATGCTCTTATGCTTTGGTGTATGACAAACTCTGGATGGATATTGTCTCGACCTGGTGACTTGTCCGGCTTCAGTTTGTCGATTGCTGCACTTAGTTCAGCTGCTGTGAAGTCTCCTGAAAGGTTGGCATCGGTGCTGGCTGCCCTGGAGAGAGAGGATACTTCACATGAGGTCAGTCTTGTGAAGTTTTTGTCTGCATCTGGGAAGTGGCCATTTTTCAGGAGCTGGGAAGCAATGGCATCTGCTGTCACTGAGCACCTGCGGGGCATTGTTTTTCTCCCTGAGAGCTGGTTGATGGTCTGCCACGCCTTTCGGCTTGAGTGGGTGAAGTCAATAGATTCCACCACTTCAGTCCACCTGTTCCTTCGGGTGTCATCCAGCTTCTGCAGTAAGGTTGTTGCTGTTGTGTTCATTTCTTCCCTGGAGCTTGCCTGCTGGTGTTGGCACAGCAGGCTGTTGCACTCCTCATCCCATCCTGGGATGTAGTTCTTGTTGTAGCCACGCGGGATGTTGTGCTTTGCTGCCCTTAGGAGGACTTTACAGTAGGCGGCATATGCAGCGTCCACATCAGCTGCTTCTGGGTCCGGGAGACCAGCAGTTCTTCTTTCCGTTTCTGCCATAAACGACTGCCAGTTCGCCTTCCTGAAGTTCCATCTGCTGACTGGTTTGCCAGCTACCGACTGTACCAGCGATCGTACTTTGATGATGGATGGCCAGTGATGTGAATGAGGAAACCTGTCCAAGACACGTCTCTCCGGTTTCAGGTCGTTGTTGCGGCATACGGTGAAGGCCAGGTCAGGGTTGGTGTAGGAGTTCGAGCGTGCAGAAAAGAAGCTTGGAGGCTCTTTTGGGTCGAAGAGCAGCAGTGCTTCGGTGTTAGAAGCCCACTCACTCAGCACTTACCATCCTGTGGTGTGTGGCTGTAACCCCAATCTGAGTGTTGGCAGTTGAAGTCTGTAGCAACTCATAATGTAATAATGGCTCATAATGTAATTACAGAGATGTAATAACAGTTCATAATGTAATAATCGGCTCATAATGTAATAAAATCATGAGCGTATAACGTAATAACAGCTTTGTGCATAATGTAAAAATGTAATAACTTATTACATTATGAGCCTTACTGGCGCCGCTCATAATGTAGTAACAGCTCATAATGTAATAATGGCTCATATTGTGAGAAAAGTGTTGCATTATCATCATTTTTAGGTCAAAACTGCACACACTGACAACGAGAGTGCACTTAAGGGCAGAGGTCTGTGTTTGTGTTTGACTGTTATTTGTTTATAGGTGGCGCGACAGTAACCAACTCAAAAGCCGGCTGGAGAAGAGGGTGGATTAGGGAAGAAGGAGGGGGACTGTAGTTCATGTAGTTTAAAAGGGCATTTCCTTTGTTTACTATTGCTACAATAAATGCAGGACTCAATAACTTCTACAATAAAGATACATTTAAGATTGGTCTTTTCAAATAAGTAAGTGAACACTCTCTCCTTCCATACAACCTAGTGAAGACCTTTCAGTCAAAATGTTGCTGTTATTTTATTGTTGGTCTTAATGCCAATTTAATAAAGACTTTAAATAAGCATTGTTTTCCTACTACTTAGTTAAATACATGATTGCAGCGTAACATATTCATTCAATTTACTTTATTTTGGAACTTGTGCAAGAATGAGAAGAGCGTTTTAGAACCATGTAATAACAATGGACCAGCTCAAAAGTTCTTAAAATGTAAACACAGCCTGTCAGGACACCCAAGTAAAAACATAAGTCCAAATAAATTTAACTAAACAATATGCATAAATAAAACAAAAATCAAGTCCAGGGGGCTCCATTTGTCAGTGACTGTGCCAGTGTTCACTCAGATCAATGCTTAACGAGTGAATGGGATTTTTTTTTAAAAAGAAAACTTTACTTCTTCCAATGAATGTCTTTAATATGGACCCATCCAAAGGATATATGTTTAGTCACGATCCAGGCTGTAATCCACCTGGCATTTTGGCTGAAGAACTGCCTGATACAGGACGCAAGGCCACTATTGCGTTCTGCCACTCTGTATAACCTACTAATACTTATGCAGCAGTCTTCATCCGTCATAATATTTAAACTTTCCACCAACTGCTTACCTGCAACAATCAGACAGTGGAAGTGAGCATGGCATTCTCAAAGGCCCAAAATACCTAACACACCTTCAACTGCCACACACCACAGGATGGTGAAGTGCTGAGTGAGTGGGCTTCTAACACCGAAGCACTGCTGCTCTGTGACCCAAAAGAGCCTCCAAGCTTCTTTTCTGCACGCTGGAACTCCTACACCAACCCTCACCTGGCCTTCGCCGTATGCCGCAACAACGACCTGAAACCGGAGATGTATATAGGGTGACCATATTTTGATTTCCAAAAAAGAGGACACTCGGCCGGCCACGACATAGCCTACTTAAATGATACTTGCAGTTTACTCAAAGATGCCTTATAATTTTAATATATTTAAAATTTATATGTATGGATAGAAAATTCAGTTATATTACAAAATAATATCTCTCAAAGACAGAAATTCAGATAGGACCCAATAGGGGACACATACACACACTAGAGTGTGGCGATCCGAGCCCGACGGTACCCAACGGGTCAGGCTGGGTTTGGTCAAAAATGTAGCCTAGCTATAAATTGTATTCGGGCTCGGGTCGGATTCGGTCGGCTTTCAGTGAAAATGTAGTGTAAAAATAAATAAAATCCTATTGTCTGTCCTGTTTATTGCTTGGGCACTGTTATTTACGTGACAACACCGGAACATAACACACACAGACACACACTGACTGTTTGTTCCTACCTCTCCCCTCGCTGGAAGTCTCGGACCTCCAGCCACCCGCCTCNACACACAGAAAACCGGACATTATCATCAGTTTATAAAAAACCCCCGGACGCCCCAGACGGGACGTGAAAAGTGGACATGTCCGGGTAAAAGAGGACGTTTGGTCAGCCTAGATGTATAAAGTTGAGCCACCTAGTGGCTCAATGTGAGAATGCAATTACGAATGCAATTGCGATTAAATAATTCTTGGTTTTACTAATTTAGTTTACTATGCGCTGAAACCCATGCCGTTTGCTTTATTTGCACCTTTAAGATGTAAAACCCATGCCGTTTGCTTTATTTGCACCTTTAAGATGTAAAAATGATGATAATGCAGCAGTTTTCACACAATATGAGCCATTATTACATTATGAACTGTTATTACATTATGAGCGACGCCAGTAAGGCTCATAATGTAATAGGTTATTACATTATTACATTATGCGCAAAGCCGTTATTACGTTATGTACTCATGATTTTATTACATTATGAGCCGATTATTACATTATGAACTTTTATTACATTTAAGTTATTACATTATGAGCCATTATTACATTATGAGTTGCAACAAAGTGACCTGCATAGATGGCGGGAGCAGGCACAGATGGAAGTGATGATACAGTCAGCGCTGTTGGTGGGGGCTTGTAAACATTCACAACACATGTTTCCTGGATTTTGGTGACCAGCCACTCAATGTTCCAGCCAGGTGGAGATTGGCTGAGACCATATGCTGGGGGGAGGCAGCGCCACGCAGCCTTCACCAACAGAGGTTGATTATAACAAACTCATATCCAGTTGTGACTCAAAATAAACATTAGTGTGGATGCTACCGCTAAATAAACAACAGGCTATACACTCTGGCAACTGGGAAGCGCTAACACAACCCTCCAGCAGAAAAAACTCCAGAAACAGAGAACGTTAACTCAATCAGAGTAAATCAAGTGCCAGGAAGATGTGCAAACGCAACTTTCACCGACAAATCTTAGGAGTTACATACCTTGTCCGGAGAGGGAAGTGAAACACTGCCTTACGGCAAAAAGACGCACCACTTCCACACTGAATCAAGCGTAGTTAAACAACTCCTGTGAAGAGGGAACGAATGCCGTCGCAGCTCCTGGAGGGCGAACGTCCGCTGCTCCGACCGACAATGGCCACAGAACTACTAGCTACGGGATATAAGTTTGAGATGCAGTTCACTGCTTCCAAAGAGCAACCTGCGTGCGAGAAGATGAAAAGGAAATTATCCTCTGATGTCACCGGAAGATACAGTCTCTTCATCATCATCCAGGGGTCACGGGTGACATTGTTGGTATACATACTCAAACCGTGCATGCGCAAAGGGGAATATTCAGTGCTAAAAGTACAGCAGGGATGAAACAGAACCTTATATCCATCTCCACTTTCACCGCCACCTGAGAGGATTTGATCTGCACATCATGGTAGCATGCAGAAGACATGAGAGCCTGCAAGTAGAGTTTTAGTCCGTAAAAGTGCCTGACATGTTGTGTTTAAGTTGAGAAGAACATGACTAATAAAGTTTCATAAAGGTCACTATAAGCTATTAAAAGTACCATACTGAAGGTGACTTTTTTTTTACAGCAAAACCCGAGGCTTCAAAGCGTCAGTCCACAAATCAATGGCTGATGTCACAGTAGTGACGTCTATTATTTTATAGTCTATGAATGTGTCACATTTGATAGATGAGACTGTTACAGCCACACAACACCAAAACTATCAGTGATGACACATAATGATGAAGTCCACTATAGTGTAAAGTAGCCCGTGTCTATTGTATAGGGAAAAGTGAATGAGTGAGAGTGTGACTTTGGAAACAGCCTCCAAACTCTTTAAAGGAGAACCTGTTCTACAGAACATGATGCACTTCAAAAGTCAAGTCAGTTTTGGGGCCCAGAAACATCAAACCAACTTCAGAGAACTAGGGACGATGAAGGTCCCCTGCTGCATCACCTAACGTCACCATGCCAAAAAGTTGCACATGAGCACACCACAAAGACTACAGCAGATGGGCAACTGGCATGTACAGTCTGCGCCTGTATGAGAGGAAATAATTATCTATACCAATAGATTGTGGTAGCCTGTATTTGTCATTCAAAAAGGGTAACTGTCTCGATGTTAGTTAGCCAGTTAGCACAATCCAGTGTTGAAAGAGCAGAGCATATTTATAACACAAACCATCAGGAATCGTTTCTGCTAAAGAGCTCAATGACTATTGAAAAATAATCTGACTTTATGGAACAAGTTTATTTTGGTCTCGCTCCCTCTGGACATTAGGGGTGGGGGAAAAAAATCGATTTTTAGATGCATCGAGATTCTGTCTTGAGCGATGCGAGCGTCGATGTGGGAAACTCATAATCAATTTTAATTTTATTTTTATATTTATTTTTAAAATTGCCGTAACTCCTCGACCATTCACGCTATCGACGTAATTCTAACGGATTCTGAAAGCTGGGAAGCGGAGCTTTCCAGTGATATACATTACGGTAGAGATGTCATTACCTGTGGAGGAGGGGAGGGAAGTGAGCACAGCAGGAGGAGAGTGACAGCTGATGAGAGTGCAAGATGGAGTGATTTAGTGGTGTTTTAGCAGAGTTTTGGTGAGTTTTAGTGGCGTTTTCTAATAAGAAAATAATAATAATAATAATAATAATACTAAGTAATATTTAGTGTTGTAAATAATAGTATTTGTGGTTTTTTGAGAGCTTCTGAGTTTTTTTATGCCATGTTTTTGAGTGTTTTTGCCGTGTTTTCATCGTGTTTTCACCATAGTTCGTAGTTTTGCCATCGTTCATCTTTTTTGCAATAGTCCGTGTTTTTATAGTTCATAGATAGTTATAGTCAGTTATAGTTTTGTAAATACTGGAGGAGAAATGTCGAGGAGGCCGACAAGGGACAGGAGAGTCCCGTTGAGATTTGTGGATGAGGAGGATGGACCGGATGAGACTGGTGGAGTGTAGTCATCTCAACCACAGTAAGTAATAGAGTTTGTATGCAGTGGATATGTATTCCCAGTTTTATTACAATAATTTTTTTCAATATCTAGTGTAAATTTTCTTATTGGCTCGTTTTAGAATCCAGAATCATTTTATAATCGAAATCGTTGCCCTCAGAATCGGAATTGAATCGAATCGTGAGGTGCCTAGAGATTCCCACCCCTACTGGACATCAGTTGTTTGATGCCTTTCGCTACTTGTGCGCTGAGCTGAACTGCTAATCAGAGTGACTTCTCTCACTGATGGGCTCTACAGTCGCCAGTGCCAATTCAGCATGCTGTATCAGTGGAAAAAAAGCCAACTTCTGCCAACTAGGGCCAACGGTGCAGGACACACCACAGCGATGAAGACCACAGATGCTATCTGATGGCCCAACGTTGACCAACTGCCGACTGTCAGCTTAGTGTGTAAGGGTCTTAAGACACAAAAATGAAAAGCATAATAGGTCCTCTTTAAAAGTGGAACTTGCTGGAAAATGTATTTTTATTGTTTAACATCAGAGCCATATACTGAATAGCAGCAGTTTAATAAAGTCCTACATCAGTGAGGCTTCTAATTTTTTTGTTATTGTTTACTGTTTTCAATTTGATGGCACCTTCAGAGGCCACAGTTAGTGCTGATGCTGAAGTGGACTGCAAAAGTTACAAACGACCTTTTACTCTCCTCTGACTCTGGCTCCCTCACCATTCTCCTCCTCCTCGACCTCAGTGCTGCCTTCGACACCATCAATCGCTCCATCCTCCTCAGCCGTCTGAAATCCATTGGCATCATTGACTCCGCCCTCTCCTGGTTCACCTCCTACCTGTCTGAAAGATTCCCCTACATCTCCATCAACAACCACAAATCCCACACCACCCCTGTCTCACACCTGTCTTCACTTTCACTGTTATGCCGATGATACCCAGCTTTACATCACCACCAAAGCCATTACTCCTGCCATTCTCTCTACCCTCACCGACTGTCTCACCGACATCAAAACCTGGATGAACCACAACTTCCTAAAACTCAACAGCAATAAAACGGAAATTATCATCTTTGGCCCAAAATCCATCCTCCCCACCTCCCAGGACTTCTCACTCTGCATCGATGGTCACTCTGTCACTCCCTCCCCCCTGGTCAGAAACCTCGGCATCATCATGGACCCCACACTCTCCTTCAAATCACACATCAACCACGTCACCAAAACATCTTTCTTCCACCTCCGCCTTTTACCCACTCTCTCCTCCTCAGCCGCCGAAACACTCATCCACGCCTTCATCACCTCCAGACTCAACTATTGCAATAGCATCCTGTATGGCCTCCTCACCACTGTTCTTCATAAACTGCAATATGTTCAAAACTCGGCTGCCCGATTGCTCACTCACTCCCCCTCCAGAGAACACATCA
The DNA here is from genome assembly GCF_006386435.1 of Epinephelus moara. NCBI lineage: Eukaryota > Metazoa > Chordata > Actinopteri > Perciformes > Serranidae > Epinephelus > Epinephelus moara. The sequence continues at coordinate 41,437,891 of NC_065512.1, forward strand.
TTCCCATCCTCCATCAACTTCGCTGGCTTCCCATAAAACAATGCATCAACTTCAAGATCCTCCTCACCACCTACAAAGCCCTAAACAACCTTGCACCCTCATACCTGACCGATCTCCTCCATCGCCATTCCCCCACTTGCCGCCTCCGCTCCGCCGATGCCAACCTTCTCACCCCCACCACCAAGACCAAGTACCGCACCCTGGGGGACAGAGCATTCACCATCACCGCCCCTACCCTCTGGAACTCCCTGCCCCTGGCCATCCGGAACTCTGATACACTCCCCTGATTCAAGAGTCAGCTTAAATCCCATCTCTTCAGGATTACCTACAGCATCTGAAAATCCTCCCTCGTCATCCTCCACCCGCTCTTTCTCTTAATATGTTGTCCCTTTGTTATAGTGTTGTTTACCTGCCCTTTGTTTGTTTTGTTTGAGTGTCCTTTGTTTGAGTGTTTTGTTTGAGTGCCTGTTTCTGTGCGTATTCTTTTGTAAAGCGTCTTTGAGTACCTAGAAAAGCGCTATATAAAACCGATTTATTATTATTATTATTATTATTAATAAATTCAGTGGTGTTTCTAATAATTTGTCCAAACCCTCTCTGTCCTTAGAGGTGAATGTAAAACACTTTGCAGGAGGTGTTGAATTTCATCAATAGTTGAAAAAAAGGCTAAGTATGCAAAGCATCTTCAATTTTGATATTCTCTGAAAGTGGGTGTGGACAAAACCGTCACTAGTTGGCATGTGTGTTGACTTTCGCAGTGACTGATTCCAATCAAAATGCTCCAGGGCTTGACAACAAATACATTAAAATTAGAAACGTACTTATTACTCATGCTGTTCTTGGTCTCATTGTTTTGCAGATGAAGAGGCTCCGTGGGTGGTAGCTGTTGGGATGTTTGTCGCTATGGTAGCGGGGGTGGCTCTGGTGGTGGTTGCAGTGGTGTATCGGAAAAAATGTCTTCATCCAAAATATGTGCTGCCTCAGCACTTTGAAGAGGTTTGTATGTTTATATGTCTGCATGGATTTGTGTGTACAGGGTTGTCTGTAATGTTTAATTCATCATCATACCCTGTCAGGTCTTGGTGTGTGTGGCAAGCAACAAAATGGGATCTACTTGCATGTCCATAAAACTGAAATAAGGATTTCCATTGTATGCATGTGTGCAGCAAGAGTCATGGAAGTGTTTTCCCTTCTGTTAGAGTCTTTACCCAGGTATTTACCAAAAACCTCAATCACTTTCCTTTCTGCCCCCTAGTACCTACTGGCACCCCCCAACTCGTCACTGTACTTAATCATGCAGAACTCCCATCCACCGGAGGAGATCTACGACCAGGTCAGCATCATTGCAGACAACAGGACTCTGGAAGAAGGGCGCCCACTGGAGGCAGCAGGGAGTAGCTGCAGCCAACAGCCTGACACCACAGCAGGGGAGAGATAGAACGAAGAGGGACAGGCTGAAAAACGCAGAGGCCATGGAGAAGAGTTGATTTGCAGGCTTCAGTTAGATGGGACTGTTAGACGTCATCAGCAGGAATGACTTTAAAGACAACGAGAAACAGTGAAATATTGATTCTTGCTTGAGTTTTAATGCAACAAATTCTGCAACAGTCCCTCATTACTCCTCGGTGCGGACGTTACTGTTAGGGGTGGGCGATGCCACAAAATTTGGTTTTGAGTCAATACCAAGTAATTCAGGGCCAGAATCGCTGATATCAATATCGATACCAATATCGATAGGATACATAAATAAAAGTGGCTTACGTACTTTCATTAAGGGTAAAGCAGTGTGTCGTGATTTATGAGGTGAATAATCAGTCTGCTAAAGTAATAGCTAATGATGACCAAATACAGTTTGGAAACATGAACCAGTGCTGAAGATCTGATTTAACTAGACCATTAATTTCACTTTGATATGGCCTACCTGGATATTCCTGTCTGATGCCTCAGATCCACTGGCGTCACAGAGATTCGTTGCCGGATGCGACGCCTACCCTGAAAAGGACGCTTTGGAGGCAGAGCCCAGAAATATGCGGAAATACAGATGGACGCGGTTACTATAGGAAAGCTCTCGCCACTGCTACGATTAGCTTATCTTCCATTGCCATGTTGTTCCATAGAGGGAAAGTAAACGAAACGTCACGACAGACCACCACCGAGCTTGCTCCCCATTGGATAGTGTCCTCGCGTCTGACGGGTTAATTTGCATAAAGTTGAGTCGCGGTCAACTTTTGGGCGTGCCGGAGCTGCTCAAACGGCCGCGCCGCCTACCCAAAATGCTTTGCAGGGACGTCAGCAATGGTTTGACGCGATCCATAGGAAATGAATAGGCATAAGTGTCACGGCGGACACAAAAAACGCCAGTGGATCCCAGGCGTGAGCCTCTGTGAACAGACTCTGCCAGTGAACTCTGTCTCTGTGTCAGAGGTCTAGATGTTGAGGCATTTCCCTCCTCCTCCCTTCTTTTAAGTTAGAGCTCCAGAGTAACTCAAGAATACATACACTAATTATGAAAAAACTTCAAAAAATGTTTAATAGGATATAATGATGAAGTAATTGCATTTTATATCCAAAAGGTCAAAGGTGAACTTTACTGTGCCATCATAATGTTCTGCAAAAAACCTTATCTGGCCATTACTTCATACTACTACTCCATCATATGTCAGGAACAGAAGAGAAGACATATGGTCAGATACTGTATTGGTGACACTTATCTTGAAATTGTGCTATTTGTATAGATCTTCTGTGCTGTTGGGGGGAAGATGTGTGTGAAGCATCCATGGTTTCACAGAAACTTGACTAGTTTACGGAGGTATACAACCGCAAGATGGTAATTCTGGTTTTCCTAAAACTAGTAAGGGTGCACAATGCCGTGTGCTTCGCATGTGCAATGCATATGTTGTTTGAGACAACACAAAAGCACTAGATGTGTTCACAACAACGGAACATTGTTTGGACAGACAGTTTAACTCTTGAAATACAAATTGATAAGACATAGAAGAGAGAAACTAATCACTGTTTTGGTATTGATCCTATTGATTGCTAGGCTCAGTCTTTTATATGAAAGCATAATATCTATAGTATTGATATTTTTTATATTTTAAGTGATCATATGGTAGAGCCAAAGAGACATGTAGGTACAGGATTCTGCACTCAACATAAGGAGTGTGGCATGGCCCTCTGAAGCTGTCCACACTGAGGTATTTATACAGCCATGGTGCTAAGAGTTAAGTGTATGAGTGTGTATTATAAAAGTATGGATGTGGACTTAAATAAACAGCATAATCTGCTATTCAATGTAATAATGAAAAACTGCAGTACCGGAGGCTCCAGTCTCAGGACCGCAGTTTCAGGACCGCAGTTCTAGGACCCTTCAATTTTCGTCACAGCACCACCTACCAAGCGGAGGCTGCAATAATGGAGGCTGCAGTTTGAGGACCGCAGTTTTAGGACCGTTTAATTTGCCGAGCAGAGGCTGCAATTACCTTTTTTTTATTTTTACTTTTTGTTGTACCCAAATAGTACTTTTTTATTAAATAGTTATAATCAGTGTTGAGCAGTAACTCGTTATTTAGTAACACATTACTGTAATTTGATTATCAAAAATAGGAGAAATTAATTAGTAATAGTAGGCCTAATTAGATTATAGTTACAAGCCCAGGTTCATTACTTTACTTTATTTGTTTATTTGAAGAGGACAGTGCATATTAATGAACAATCGGTACAAATACATGACGTCATGTAAATATGCCGGATTTAGCTAGAAGCTAATTTCCATCCGTAGTCCTCACATTTAAAAGACAGACAGACATACCATAAATAACAGTTCAATCAACGACATATAAAGTGCACAACAATATTAGCAGCAGTTATACAGTAGATTCGACAAGGGGCTACAGTAGAGAACTGTATGAGAGGGCTGATCAATGAATCATGGGTGCAGATTTGATGAGTCAATAGCCATCCTTTAACCCTTGTGTGACCCCTGGACATTTTTGTCCATTTCCAAAACTCAAAACTCCCTCACAGACAAATGAAAGGTCACAGGGGGGTGATATTTTGCATGCGGGTGTCATTCTGGGTGAAATTTCAAAATCTCAACTTTCAGCATGAAAATCCATTATTTGACCCTGTAATGCATTTTTATTCTATCCATGACCCTTCGTGGACAAAAATGTCCACTTTCTAGGAAGTGTCCAACAAAAAGTCACAGGGGGTTGATTTTTGGCAAGGGGGGGTAATTTTGGGTTAAATTTGAAAATCCCAACTTTCAGCACGAAAATCCATTATTTGAACCTGTAATGCATTTTTATCCCATCCATGACCCTTCAAGTGGACAAAAATGTCCATTTTCTAGGAAGTGTCCAACAAAAGGTCACAGGGGGGTGATTTTTGGCAAGGGGGGGTAATTTTGGGTCAAATTTGAAAATCCCAACTTTCAGCATGAAAATCCATTATTTGACCCTGTAATGCATTTTTATCCCATCCATGACCCTTCAAGTGGACAAAAATGTCCATTTTCTAGAAAGTGTCCAACAAAAGGTCACAGGGGGTTGATTTTTGGCAAGGGGGGGGGTAATTTTGGGTTAAATTTGAAAATCCCAACTTTCAGCACGAAAATCCGTTATTTGAACCTGTAATGCATTTTTATCCCATCCATGACCCTTCAAGTGGACAAAAATGTCCATTTTCTAGGAAGTGTCCAACAAAAGGTCACAGGGGGGTGATTTTTGGCAAGGGGGGGTAATTTTGGGTCAAATTTGAAAATCCCAACTTTCAGCATGAAAATCCATTATTTGACCCTGTAATGCATTTTTATCCCATCCATGACCCTTCAAGTGGACAAAAATGTCCACCTGTCATTTAGCAATTTTTTATTGTTGCTATTTGTATTTAATATTCTCATTTTAAGATTTTAACCCCTTCCAGGCCATTTTGAACACACCTGGATGCTGTTTCTATAGAGGGCAAAACCACTAAAGGGGGTGGTAGAGGACACAGAAATGTTTTTGCAATAGATGTCTTGGGTGGTAATCACAGGGTTGACTGTGTCAATGATCCCCAATAAATGTGGTTTGGATGCCATGATCTTTTGTTACTGCAAAAACCCATGATTTCTCTATTGCCAGTGGTGTCTTTAGTGTGAAAGAGATGTACCTTAGAAATAAAGTGTCCTCCCTCTCCATAATAAGACAGGAAAGTAACACACAAGTAACTTTCAGCACTTCAAAGGTTGCCCCCTGGCGACAGTGCCCAGCAACAGAGGGCTTATCAAAAACTTTAACAGACAAGACAGTCCAATCAGATCAAGGCTGTCTGCCATTTGCTAATCATCATACACACGTGCAGGACATCAAACATTTTCCCCCGGCAACTGTGTGGTGTTTTCAAACAAATCTATATATTGCTTACAAAAAGTGGGTGCAGGTCTCATGTTTCACAAGCCACATAGAGGAGCAGACAGAGAGAAATGGCAGCGAGAAAAAGCAGAGAAAGCAGGTTTCGGAGGAATATTGGCACTCCTGAGGCCAGAGAAAGCATTTTGGTGTTCCTGGAGTCAGTAAAAGAAGAAACAGAAAGTGCCTCAGAGGGGGAGAAAGAAGATGAAGAGGTAGGAGATGAGGAGGAAGATGAAAGGCTGAAAGAAGAGGAGGACTACAGCTATGAAGGCATGGAGGAGATGCAGCAAGATGAGGAGGATGAAGAAAATGGGCTTGTCACGGACCAAGACTCCTCAGATTTGGATGACGTGCTGGATCAGGAGTGGGTCCCGGGCCAAGGAGCTGAGGAAGAGGATGAGGACGAAGAAGGAGAGGAGGAAGATGAGAGCCAAGGGGAGGAAGAGGAGGACGAGGGGCAAGATGAAGATTTTGAAGTGAGGGAAATGGAGCAGGATGTCTGGTGGTCAAAGGGCACCAGGAAAAATCATTTCAACGACAGNACAAGAGCCATCCCCCTCCTCAGCAGCTGCTGGCCCAGCTTGTGTGAGGTAAAAAAATTGTCGGTGGTCACAGTTCCTGTGAGGCCCGCGGTCAACTCCATCACCACACGCTTCCCCAGGCCCTCCTGAATGAATAAGAAGAAAGAATGATTATAGGAATGAGCTCTGCATTTTATCTGTGTAGACCAATTTCTACATTTCTACCCAAGTATTTTGATCTATATGCTTACCTCACGTTTTGCTGTTGGGGAAGGTTTCCCCAGATAAAACTGCAAGTTCCTGATAAGGCCTACCAAATAGAGGCTAAATATAATAAAGCCAATAGGGTAATGATGATAATATGATAAAAAATAAATGTTACCTGTCTGGCTTCGAAGGCATGTATTGCATGAAGGGACATCTCCCACGAAATCCTGTGGACACAGAGGATGCAGCTGAATTTTAGCATTCTAGATTTCTGTGACAGTTGGTAACAGTCTATTGTCACTGTCAAATAAAGTAATGCAATACAATATAATACTAACCAATCAGCATCTCGTCCACGCAGACCTCTGAGTGAGGTGCCCACCTCCTCTGCAAGGCAGAGACCCAGATGTCCCACACCTCCCTGATTGGTCCCAACTTATCATGGTCCTGCTGAAACCGTGCCTCCTGTGTTTCACGGTCATCAAACCTGTTTGATCAAAAGAAATGAGAAAAACAATGTCACAACACATCCCTTTATCCATCCAGATGAAATGAATGAATGAATGCATGTACATATATTTTACATCTATAAAATAAATCAAACAAAATCATCATCATCATGTATGACTCAAAATAATGTATAAAAAAATCACACCTGAGCATCCTGGATATAAGGATGAACCTCTTCCTCGACATTACTGCCGGGAAGAGGTCTCTGCCATCTATTCCCCAGAGGCTCAGGGTGTTTTCTCCACGGGATTTGAAAACACCAGCCAACAGGAGAAGACCGAAATAGGCCTGCATCTCCACTTTGTCAACTGGTACCCATGTTGGCATGACCCTTTGGCCCTGCATATAGAGATGAAACAGTATGAAAACTTCAAACAACATATTACAGTCATCAGTATTATCACGGTATTGTTAAATTTTACTGAAAATGTTATCTAAGAAGTGTAATAATTTTAACTTACCTGCAGATTTGTCATGTTCACCACAATGTCATAAATTTAGTCTGTGACATAAAGGTGAAACGTGCTGAGGATGTCAGTTGTGCGGTGTATTGCGTAGTTGGTCACGCCCTCAACTGGACCACGTTTGGGTGGCTCATAAATAAATGTCTCTGAATTGACTGGAAGCCAGCGGATTCTGTCGTTGAAATGATTTTTCCTGGTGCCCTTTGACCACCAGACATCCTGCTCCATTTCCCTCACTTCAAAATCTTCATCTTGCCCCTCGTCCTCCTCTTCCTCCCCTTGGCTCTCATCTTCCTCCTCTCCTTCTTCGTCCTCATCCTCTTGCTCAGCTCCTTGGCCCGGGACCCATTCCTGATTCAGCACGTCATCCAAATCTGAGGAGTCTTGGTCCGTGACAAGCACATTTTCTTCATCTTCATCTTCGTCTTGCTGCATCTCCTCCATGCCTTCATAGCTGTAGTCCTCCTCTTCTTTCAGCCTTTCTTCTTCCTCCTCATCTCCTACCTCTTCATCTTCTTTCTCCCCCTCTGATTTAGTGTAACTCCATATGGGTCACCTCAAAGATTTTGACAATATTAAGTACAAATAGCAACAATAACAAATGGCTAAATGACAGGTGGACATTTTTGACCACTTGAAGGGTCATGGATAGGATAAAAATGCATTACAGGGCCAAATAATGGATTTTCATGCTGAAAGTTGGGATTTTCAAATTTAACCCAAAATTACCCCCCCTTGCCAAAAATCACCCCCCTGTGACCTTTTGTTGGACACTTCCTAGAAAATGGACATTTTTGTCCACTTGAAGGGTCATGGATGGGATAAAAATGCATTACAGGTTCAAATAACGGATTTTCATGCTGAAAGTTGGGATTTTCAAATTTAACCCAAAATTACCCCCCCCCCTTGCCAAAAATCAACCCCCTGTGACCTTTTGTTGGACACTTTCTAGAAAATGGACATTTTTGTCCACTTGAAGGGTCATGGATGTAACTTTTTTGAAGGGTAACACAAGGGTTAAGCTGTTTTTTAAAAGTAGTGAGAGTAGGACTGTCTCTGATTGATGTTGGGAGACCGTTCCAACCTGCACTGCCCCTTACAGTAAGGGAATTTTGGCCTATAAAGGTTCGTCTGAACTGCACCTCGCAGTCCCCTCTGGAGGCAGATCTGGTACTGAGCGTGTTGTCTCTCCGTTTAAAAAAAAACTTCAACGGGGGAGGAGCCAGCCCGTTGAGGGTTTTATAGATGAGGCAGCTGTATTTAAAAGTTTTAAAATGTTCAAAACTCAATAAATTGTACCTCGCAAGAATTGGACAGTGATGTGAGGAATATGTTTTTTTGGTGAATACCTTGATGGCTTTTTTGTAGAGTTGTTCAATTGGTTTCAGTGTGGTGACTCCAGCAAACAACCATATCACAAAACAGTACTCAACATGAGACAGAATCATGCAGTGGAGATAAGATTTAGCAGCATCAGACGAGATGAGGGGCCTGATTTGTTTAAAATTTTGCAGGCTGAATCTTATTGTGTTGGCCACTTTTTTAATGTATTTCTTAAATGTGAGATTCGTGTCTAATGTGATACCTAGGTACTTGAACTGGGTTACTAATTCAAGTTCCTCTTCTCCGATGAATACGTTGGATCTGTTCTGCTCTACTGGTCGCTTTGTGAATGTCATACACACCGTTTTTTTTGTGTTGAGCATAAGGCAGTTATTAAGCCAGTCTTGTACCTTAGTTAGAGCATTTGTGAGTTTGTTGGAGGTAATGACAGAGTTTGAACCGTGAGTGAAAATGACTGCGTCGTCCGCATACATCTGGACATTGAGGTCTAGGCACACATCTGGGAGGTCGTTTATATACAATGAAAATAACAACGGCGCAAGGATCGAACCCTGAGGGACACCAACTGTTGTAGTGCGAAAAGGCGATTTGACCCCGTCGACAGTTACACATTGAATTCTGCTTGACAAATATGATTTGAACCATTGCATGGTGTTATCAGAGAAGTTAAAAAATGTGAGTTTGTTTAAGAGTACCTGGTGGTCGACGATGTCAAATGCCTTCTTAAGGTCAAGAAATACAGCACCAACACATGGGGATTTATCCAACAGACACTTAATTTTTTCGGTGAACATACAGTTGGCTGACTCAGTGGAATGGTGTGCCCTGAAGCCAAACTGCATAGAATGTAATGGAGTGAGACCTTCGTCCAGATGTTTGATCAGTTGATTCACTACCCATTTCTCAGCTACCTTGGAAATAATTGGCAATATACTGATTGGTCTGTAGTTGGCCTCCTGTGTTTTGGAGCCAGATTTAAAAATGGGAGTCACCGTGGCCACCTTCCAGGCTGGCGGGACTTTGTTTTGGTTAATTGATAAGTTAACCAAGTGGGTAATGGGTTTGAGTAATACATGAGAATATGTCTTTAAGAAGTTTGTGTCAATCCCGTGTACATCTTTTGTTTTGGAACATTTGAGTGCTCCAATGATCTTTGTGACTTCTGTCTCTGTTATGTTTGCCAGCTGAAAAATGGGCTGCTCATCATTGATCAAGCGAGGTACAATAGTTGAAGGAGTAAAAAGTCTTGTTATTTCGGTCACACTGTCTAAAAAATAATTGTTAAAAGTGGTTGCAATTCTTGCAGGATCCTTCACCAAAACATTATCAATTTTTAGTTCAAGAGTGTTTGTTTCGTGTTTGATATCCTTACCTAATAGTTTATTCAAAGTTTGCCACACCTTTTTCCCGTTGCCCTTTGCACCCTCGATTATGGAAATAAAAAAATTTGCTTTGGCCTTTCTCAAGGACTGTACTACTTTGTTACGCATATGAGTAAATTTTAGCCTATCAGTAGGTAGGCCAGATTTCAGGCAATGCTTAAGTAGTGAGTCTCTAGACCTTATCAAGTCCCTGCAATTTTGGTCAAGCCATGGCAGAGCATTACATGTCCTAGCCCTACGCCTCCCTCTCCTGGTGAGAGGAGACATCACATTTTGGATTTTATTGAAGAAAGAATCACAGCTAGTTTCTAAGTTGTTTGATGAGAGGGTTTCCTCCCAATCAGTGTTTTTTATGCCCTCACTGAGGCCCCGCTGACGGCCGGGGTCTCGTTGCCTCTCTCGAGGGAAGCATCGGCACTGCTGCGGTGCGGAGCTCCGGCTGCAGGGGATGATGATGCCAGGGCCCTGCTGGAGATCCATCCAAACACCGGGGGAGGCAGATGAAGTAAGTCCACCAGAGCTTTCGCTGTTGGTTGGCTAAGATGTATCTGGAAGGCTAAGTTTGTAAGCACTCTGGTAGCCCGCCCAACTAACTCTGGTGGTCGAGGAAGGCTCCCAGCTGCTAGGCTAACCGCCTTTGGCGCGGCCCCGCTGAGAGCCGCTGGTAGCCTCCCGGCTATCACTGGTAGTAAGGGGGGACTCCCGGCAGCCAGGCCAGTCGCCGTCAGCATCCAAGCCAAACCAGCTGCTAGTGGGGATTGCTTCAGTACTGAGCTGTTGATAGTTACTGGTGGTGATAGCGTTAGGTCCCGGGTATAGACTGGTGGCGGAGGAGGCCATTCGGCTGTTGAGCTAGTCACTTTAGCCACCGATGTTGGAGGAGTCAGCCCTGGTAGGGAGCCGCTGGGCGTCACTAGCGGTCTCCCAGTAATCACCGGTGAGGTCAGCCCTTCAGCTGCCTGAGGTCCAGGATTTAATTCAGCATCACCAGATAGCAGGAGTATTACAGCGAAGTACAGTAGACCAGTGCGGGAGTTCGGTGTTGTAACGTTAGTGTCCTCACCCTTTGTTGACTTGCTTGCTCTCGGGTGGCCGTTGTCCAGGAAGCTGGCAAACAGGAGGTGTTGGCTTCCTGTGGCTGGGAGGTAAACTCCGTTCTCTTCTGGCAACGATATGTAGCGGTACGAGCATAAAAGAACGCACAGTATTAAAAGTGCATTTGACAAAGTAAGACCTGAGCGTTCATAAAAAATTAGGGTTTGTTTAAAAGGTTTAAAAGGTGGTGGATCTCTGAGAAACTTATGAGGACGCTCTGTTGTTGAGCGTGACTGTGCTGCTGCCGCCATCTTGAGACCATTGCACGTCACCATTGCCAGTAACGCAGTGTTGGCCTGCCCCGCCTGACCTCCGTGGTCTTCTCTGCTCCTCTCACCCACACTTAAACACCCGTCCTGGGCTACACAGTGTCGGGACGCTACGCTGTCCTGTTAGAGTTTGTTCTGTGTTGTTTATTATTATTTGTTTTTTGAGGGAATGGAGTAACTAGTAATGTAACTGATTACTTGTGAAATAAAGTAAACAGATCAGAACTGTGATTACTTTTTGAAGGAGTAAAAAGTAATTTAATTACTCTTAAATAAATCGGAGCTGACTGACTCCTCACCAGCTATTAAAGATTACAAAAACATAAAACACAAGGATTACTGTGGGGATAGATTAAAAATATTAAACTGAACATGTATAAATATATAAAAATGTACAAAAAACAATCAATAAGAAATAAAAAGTCAGAGAGACAAGTATACTTTTCTTCCCATTTTTAAAGACCCAGACTTTGACAAAATGGTGAGACGGGAGTGGGCAAACTTTCTTGAAGACAATGACTCTCCAACTTTATCTCCATCTTTAATATGGGAAACTGGGAAGGCAGTAATCAGAGGAAAAA
>NC_065512.1:41458240-41469578 GCF_006386435.1 Epinephelus moara
TCCCCTGATATTTAACAGTCCGCATTTAATTCTCCTGTTTTGTCTTTCTGTCACAGAAGAGGTTTTAACAAAAACTCCTCTTTGTTTAATTTTAGATTTAAATAATTTAGGTGGTCGGGGGACAGACACCGTTTGTTGAACTAGAAGCTCAGAGAGGCGTATAGGACTGCGACTCTGAGTCCTGATCTCAACTCTGGGTTGTGAGGGATTTGAATTACTAATAAAGTTTGCCAGGTTCCTAGAAATGAGAGCAGCTCCATCCAAAGTGGGATGAATGCCGTCTCTCCTAATAAGACCAGGTTTTCCCCAGAAAGTTTGCCAATTATTAACGAAACCCACATCGTTTGCTGGACACCACCTGGACAGCCAGCGATTAAATGATGACATGCGGCTAAACATGTCATCACTGGTCAGATTTGGGCATACAAGTCACTCTCTTTTTGACTAATCATTACAAGCTCCTTGAGGTAAGTTCTCCCTTCTTAGAGGATCTTGGAGAATGACAGTGTGACCATGTAGGATTGTTGATTGTTGGATTGTGATTGCTGTTATAGTGGAGCAGAGGATTCAGGAGCTGGAAACTGCTGAGTTGTACTCCAGTGCTGAAAATCATCAATCAATCAATCAATCAGTCAATTTTATTTATAAAGCCTAATATCACAAATCACAATTTGCCTCACAGGGCTTTACAGCATACGACATCCCTCTGAGAGAGCAGGTTAGATTTTTTTTTTTTTTATACCTTTTATGCTCATCTGCTGTCTGACCCTGGATCACTCATGGAAATGCAGAATAATGTGGTAACTCTTTGGAATGTTCATGCTAGTCAAAGGCTCTCCTTAAATCTGTCTTCACTCATTCAACTCACACTCATGCAATAAACTCTGGTACGCCATCCCCATTCCCCTCTCCACCCATTGCTCAAACTGGATTCTTTTTCTTTTTCTGTTTTCTTAAACATGAAATGGCTTAAGTTTGTTAAAGAATGTTGTGTTTAATTGGTTTCTGGTGACCTGATTAATGAAAATAAAGTGTGAAATAATAACTTGTTTGAAACCGCTACTTGACTTGATTATTTGTTATTTTGTAGCGTGGGGCATATAAGGCCTAGGCTGCTCCCCTGAACCCTAATTGGCTGGCTTAATTGCTTGTCTGGTTCCCAACTAATTTAATTAATCACAATTAATCATTGCAATAGTCCATTTTTTGTTCTTTTAGGCCTTGTTCTGGTTATGCCACATCCTCATATAATTTAAACTCAGAAGAGCACAGCAAAAGGGAGGCAAAGGAAGGCCTCCAGTTTACTGATAACTATTATGGAAACAACTACAAAGCAAGTTTCTCACACACAAATTAAAGCTCTTCAAGGACACAGTTTACTTCAGGTACAATGAGGCCTTACACACTGAAAAGAGGCAAAATATTACATGTCTATATATGGTAATAACAAATTTTGTTCCTACAACAATGCAGTGAGATTTAATTAAAAGTACTTTGAATATATAATATAATGGGTTTTTTTGTAATTTAAAAGCATGTGATCCATTATGTTAACTCAAGCAACAGTTTGACTCAGCAACATTCACTTGTATCGGAATAATATTTGGTCAGGAGTATCTCTACTTTGACTCAAGAAATAGAGTTGTGCAATTTGTCTACAACTGTTGGCAACTAATTCTGAATAATTTTATATTAGTCCTTCTTTATTGAACAACTGACTCACTAGAAAACCACTTATCATAAAATACTAAAATACTGACTTGTTCTAATATCAAATACTGTAGTTGTTCCAAATATAACATATCTGCAGAGAGAAATTGTGCTTGTAATGCTTAAATAAATAACATGTTGTATACTCACCTTTCAAAATAAGTGTTCCTCAAAGGATTCTTCAACTGTTTGGTAGAGCCCATTTTGAGTCACTGTGTCTTCATGAAAAATGTGTTAAAGGTAACTCTACCTGATTAAAGGGATAGTGCACCCAAAAATGAAAATTCAGCCATTATCTACTCACCCATATGCCGACGGAGGCTCAGGTGAAGTTTTAGAGTCCTCACATCCCTTGCGGAGATCGGCGGGGGGAGCGGCTAGCACACCTAATGGCTGACGGCGCCCCAGACTAACGTCCAACATAAAAAGTTGTTTCGAAAAACGTCATATGAACTCTATTTTTAGCCTCACTGTAGCCTGTAGCTCTGACTGCTTCTCTGTGCTCCGTGCTCACGTATGCGCGCTCAGGGTGATCGGCGATGCACGGTCTCTGAAGAGCAGCAGTCTCGTCAGTACTGATGTCCAGATTCTCAAGTGCAGGCATCGCCAATTCCCAGTCTGATCAGCAAAGACTTTCCTCATCCGTTGGCATTGCTTTGCATTTGAAACAACTAGTTTTTAGCCTCACTGTAGCCTGTAGTTCTGGCTGCTTCTCTGTGCTCCGCGCTCACGTGTGCGCGCTTGCGTGAGACCATCAAAAGCATGAGCTTTGCTTACCCATGTTTACATCACGTGACACGTGCACCGCAGGGAGAGACAACAGTAACCACAGTAGCTAAAAGATAATTTGCACTATGGTCTTTTAGCAAAGGACAGCCCAACATGTCTGAAGACTGAAATTGAGGAGGAACAGCATTTCTTTGTTGAGCCATATTTGTTTGAGCCCGAGTATATGGACGCGGAACTCAGGCCACTGGACGAAGCAGCCACCGCAGCTCATGAGCCTCAGCCAGCCGCAGAATACCGGAGTCGAGCACTGGAAACCTGGTGGTGTAGTTGTTTCAAATGCAAAGCAATGCCAACGGATGAGGAAAGTCTTTGCTGCTCAGACTGGGAATTGGCGATGCCTGCACTTGAGAATCTGGACATCAGTACTGACGAGACTGCTGCTCTTCAGAGACCGTGCATCACCGATCACCCTGAGCGCGCACACGTGAGCGCGGAGCACAGAGAAGCAGTCAGAGCTACAGGCTACAGTGAGGCTAAAAACAGAGTTCATATGACGTTTTTCAAAACAACTTTTTATGTCAGGGCTTCAGGACACTTGGATCACTACGGATGAGCATGTTGGAGATATTTTGTGGTTTCAATTTTGTATTCTTGGACGTTAGTCTGGGGCGCCATCAGCCATTAGGTGTGCTAGCCGCTCCCCCCGCCAATCTCCGCAAGGCATGTGAGGACTCTAAAACTTCACCTGAGCCTCCGTCAGCATATGGGTGAGTAGATAATAGCTGAATTTTCATTTTTAGGTGCACTATCCCTTTAAGCTGTCTCTACCATTTGGTGTAGGTCTGTTATGCTAACAAAAATCCACTAGATGTCGGTGTGTCTTTAAATCCTATGCCTTTGCAGTTCTTGCAGGTTGCCTCCTACAGGAAGTTGGCAACAAAAAACGTGACTCCAGACATGAGGGCCCTGTATGGTGGGATTTTCAATTGCAGAGGTTTTACTGAACAGATTTATGTTACTTTACAAGGGTCAAATATTTTCATTAAAAATATGCACTACCAAACAGTTCATTTGTTCTTCTATGGCAAAAGGTTGTGAAGATAAGCCAAACTGACTATTTGCTATGAAATCAAACACATCTGATCATTCATTGTTATTAAATGATACATTTATCGTCAGTCAGATTAGTATGTACACACACACACACACACACACACACACACACACTGTATATACTGAAGTCTTTTTTTTCTCCCCCTTCAACTTTATTGCAAAGATACAAAGATATGGATTATAGGGAGTTTAAGAAAAGTATATGACAGCACATTAAACAGGAAATAAATAAAGGATCCAGGGGTACATTACATTATACAAAAACATTAAAAAATTTAAAGACATTAATTGTTCTCACAGGGCGGCACGGTGGTGTGGTGGTTAGCACTGTCGCCTCACAGCAAGAGGGTTGCCGGTTCGATCCCGGGTGTGGGAGCCCTTCTGTGCGGAGTTTGCATGTTCTCCCCGTGTCAGCGTGGGTTCTCTCCGGGCACTCTGGCTTCCTCCCACAGTCCAAAGACATGCAGGTTGGGGACTAGGTTAATTGGTGACTCTAAATTGTCCGTAGGTGTGAATGTGAGTGTGAATGGTTGTTTGTCTCTATGTGTCAGCCCTGCGATAGTCTGGCGACCTGTCCAGGGTGTACCCTGCCTCTTGCCCGATGTCAGCTGGGATAGGCTCCAGCCCCCCCGCGACCCTCAAGAGGATGAAGCGGTTAGAAGATGAATGAATGAATGAATTGTTCTCACAGCCTTTTTGTTCGTTCGAGCACTCTCACATACCGTTCAACCTCCTTCAGGAAAACAATAAAACAGGGTTTACTACAACTGAATTTACACTTAAGGATAAAAAACTTGGCTAGAATCAATATCACATTTATTACAAAAAATACATCGTTTTCTTTTCTGGGATTCTTGAGAAAACCAAACACCACATTTTCCTAATATAATGTGAAATTTTCAAAGATAATGTCAATAATGAATCTAGATAGGTCTTGCCCAAAATTTCTTGGTATAGGACAATGCCAAAATAAATGTAGAACTGTTTCTGGATCTCTAACCATACTTTCCTCCAGCATATGTCATTTACAAAGCGATTCCAGTATGCCGTGACATATGGAATAGAGACAACATCTCTTTGAAATAGGGCACGAATGGCTCTATTATTTTTTTGAGGGAGTAATGAAAAGCAAATTTTTCCTGTGGAGGAGTCAGCTGTGTTGGGTAAAGATATACATTGAGGTGTGGGCCTTGAAGCATTCCTAAAAAGCATCAAGGTTCCTGTTGGAATGGCATCAAAAATTATAGCAAATTCCTTAGGGGTTGCTGGGAATTTGTGTATAGATAGAAATTCTTCGTAAGTAAGTAAGAGACCATCACATTAAACTGACTTACCAGTAAAATCTGATTCTGAACCCATCTCTCAAAGAACAGTGATTTATTTTTTAACAAAATGTCTCTATTGTTCCAAATCAGGTAACTGTGTGGTGAGAAATTGTGCTTATATATTAAAGACCATGCTAGAAGGACCTTATGAAATGCATACAATTTCACAGGGAGTTTCTCAATATTGTAACTACAACATAAAATAAAACTTAGGCCACCAAAGCTAGAGAAAATGTGATCGGGAATAAAGTTCCATATCGAAGTGGGGTTTTTTTTAGAAAATGCTTAGTCCAATTGATCTTGAAGTATTATTTAGTGTAGTAAAATCCAGGAAATTGAGCCCACCAGATTCATAATTATTCATAATAACACTTTTCCTTATATAATGTATGCGATTTTTCCAGATGAAATCAAAGAGCATTTTATCTATCACTTTACTGGATTTATTGTCAAGATGTAAGGAAAAAGCTGCATATGTGAGTCTAGATAGTCCTTCTGCCTTAGTAATTAAGACTCTTCCTTTCAAGGACAAATCTCTTTGTAACCACTGATTTAATTTATTTTGATTTTTTTGAATAATAGGAGTAAAGTTGGAAGAGCATCATGACTTTTGGTCTTTAGAAATAGACCCAGATACGTAACCTCTTTCTTCAAAGGGATATTGCACAAAGCATGTTCATTACCGTCCTTAACCAGAAGCTTGAGAAAACTCATTAATCACATAAAGGTTAACAGGTATCTGACTAGCATTTTTCAAAAACAGTGTTGTATCATCAGCCAGTTGACTGATTATTATATCCCTATTAGCTATGGAGATCCCTTGTATATCACTATTGATGATATGAGATGTGAGAATTTGTGTGCAAAGTGAGAAGAGAAATGGTGAGATAGGACAACCCTGACAGATGCCACGATTCAAATTAAATCTCTGGGTTGTGCCATATTTCAATTTTATCAAGCTGTTACTGTTGGTATACAAAGTTTTAATAGCTTTACAGAAAAATTGCCAAAGCCGAATTTTTCAAGGGAGTGGAATATGGATTGATGCTCTATTGAATCAAAGGCCTTGTAGAAATCCAGAAAGAGAATGAAACTTCCTTCATGTATCAATTCAGAGTAATCGAGAATGTCTAACACAAGTCTAATATTATTAGAAATGTGTCTATTTTTCATAAAGCCAGACTGCGACTCATCAATAATTGAATCAAGGACTATTTTAAGTCGTTTGGCAAATATCAAAGCGATAATTTTATAATCATTATTGAGTAGACATATAGGTCTCTAATCTTCAATGAGAAGCAATCTTTTTTGGGCTTGGGAATCAATGCAATTAGACCTTGAGTGAGGGTAGGAGGGGGAGCATTATTACTTATACTTTCTGAGAAAACCTGTAACAAGAATGGGGCTAGCTGCTTTGAGAAGGATTTATAAAATTCTGCAGTTATGCCATCGGTATTGAAGTCGTCAGACGTTTGTACTTGTTCTACCAGGCGTTTATTTTGAAAGTGCAACCGGAACAGTGCAGCATTGGCACATCGACCGGTGGAGACAGGAGAGCGAGTCTGGACGGAGACGAAGAGCATATGAAAAACTGTCAGTAACATTACCTCGAAAAATATCAACCATGTCTGCTGCTTTTTACATCTGCCTTCTCTTCTTGTGCCTCCAAACCAACGCCGGTAAGTTATTTTACTGGCTATCATGCTAACGTTCGTCCGGTTGTTTTCCAAATTGTTAAGGGTAACGTTAACGTTAGCTATTTTGTCCACTGACTGTGGTAGTGGTAACGTTAGCTAACGCTAAAGTGAAGTTCTCCCAAGATACAAACCATGACTACACCTAGCGAAGCTACAGGCCTAACGTTAACTGTCAGCCTCCCTAGCAGTTTACTGTCATTTGAATTAAAGAACCCCCCCCGTGTCTTAAGTAAGTTGGTGGCGTATTAACCTGTTTTCTGTCTGTCGAAGTCAAGCATCGCACGCATTTATTACTGTTAGCTAATCGCACAGTAATATGTGTGTAACTGCTGCACGTTAATACAACTGCAAGCTCATAATTAGTGTTAGGTTTGCTTACATTTAGCTGAAACGCAAACTCAGTGGTTAGCCTGACATGTACAGAACATAGACGTGTAATGTTGAGGTTCTTTATTGGCTAATATGGTCAGAAAAACCGAAAGTATCGTTATTGAACAATGACGTTCTCAGTGTGCGCTTCATGTCAGTAACGTTATAGGAGTAACATGCTTAAAAATAGAGATAAAGGTTTAGCATAGCTTCGACAATTTGAGGGATAAAAGAATGTTCACTCAAACAGTGCAGTTTGAAAACAGTCATTAATGTCATTATTTATTATTTATATTCTCTGTTCAGAGTCAAATAATTTAGTCTATTTTGAGTTTTTGTTTCATTTTTCCAATGTTGTAAGTATAGATCTTTTGATTGATTCATAATTAGTTTTATTTTGTTGTGTTGTTTTGGAGCTGTGTTGATGGGAGTCTGGTTAGTTAGCTTCACCATCAGCTGAGTGAGGGGGCTGTTTTCAGGGTTCAGCTCTTGGGTTTTTAGTGCCTTGAATGGAAGTGTGTCTTTTGGACTTGTGTTTAGATGTGTCCAAAATGTTATTGCCCGTTTTTGAATATTAAGCAGTAATGGGAAGCGTCCCAGTTATGCTCGGCAGGCATTATTTGGGGTTTTCCTCTGCACGTTTAGAATTTTTCGACAGAATTCAGTGTGGACGGCCTCTATTGGGTGTTTATCCCATGAGCCATACTCCAGTCCACTGAGTGGACCCCAGACCTCACTTCCATACAAGGCTATTGGCAAAATTACATAGTCAAATATTTTTGACCATATTCTAACTGGAATGTCAATGTTGAATAATTTGTTTTGTAATGCATACATTGCCCTGCAAGCTTTTTCTTTGAGTGCATTTACTGCCATGTTGAAACTTCCTGATGCAGATATGGTCAGACCAAGGTAAGTATAATTTTTTGTGTGTTCAATTACCGTATTGTTTAAAGTAAAATGGTATTTGTTTCCAAGACATCTGGGCTTTTTTTTTTTTTTTTGAAATATCATAACTTGGGTTTTCTTAAAATTTACATCCAAGGCCCAGTTATGGCAGTATTGTTCCAGGATGGTCAGGTTATGTTGAAGACCATCACTGGTTGGGGACAACAGAATCAGGTCATCTTCATCTGGATTTTCTCAATTGTGGGATCAATAAAGGTGTATCTTGTCTTGTCTTGTTTTGTCTTGTCTTGTCTTGTCTTAGAGCAAATATCTAATCTCTTTGTCAAAGAGTGTGAGGCCTGGAGCTGTTGAGCGGTTCAACTGGTCTGCAAGTTCATTTATATACAGGTTAAATAATGTGGGACTTAAACAGCATGTTCTTTGATTGTGAATTTTCACAGCATATTTGTTGTGTTTGTACATGCATTTAATGACATCATATGTTTTACCACCTAGTCCACTTTGAAGGATTTTGTAGAAAAGTCCTTCATGCCAAATGGAATCAAAAGCTTTTTTGAAATCAATGAAACAAGCAAATATTTTCCCTCCCTTTTTTTGGTGGACATGTTTATTAATTAAGGTGTGTAAGGTATATATATAAGATCAGAGGTTCGATAATTTGGAAGAAAGCCAATTTGACATTTACTAAGTATGTCTTTTTCTTGAATAAAGGCTAGTATCCTGGAATTCAGGATACTACAAAATATTTTCCCAAGGTTGCTGCTCACACAGATCCCTCTGTAGTAATTAGGGTCTAATCTATTTCCATTTTTATAGATTGGGGTAATCAGCCCCTGGTTCCAGACATCAGGAAAGCAGCCAGTGGTCAGAACCATGTTGAACAGTTTAACAACTGCAGTTTGCAATTCAGGGGTACTGTTCTTCAACATTTCATTTTGATGCAATCCGTGCCACAAGCTTTTTTTTTATTTAAGAGTTTTCAGTTTGTCTGTTAACTCTTTTTGTGTAATTGGGTAATCTCATGGATTTTGGTTATTCTTGATAGCTGATTCAAGGTTGCCTAACTTTGTTTTAATTTCCATTTGATTTAGACTTAGATCTTCAGGTGAGATATTTTTATAGAGGTCATTAGGGTCAGGGCAGCTAAGCTGCCAGGACACTATTCAGGGTCCGACATTAACGGTTGCCCGAATGCCCGGGGCAAGTAAAAATAGCCGGCGGGCCAGCAGACCCTGCGCAGACATGCCCGATCGGGCAAGCAGCACCGACTCNTTTTTTAAAGGCAAATTAAATATTGGGGATTTATTTAAAAATATACATAGAGACATATAAATAATTATATAATTAAAGATATGTAGGCTATGTTAGGTGAATACTCCTGTCAGTGACCCTGACCACTGACACTGGCAAAAGAACTGGAGTTGGTCCCTGGACGCTGCATTGCAGCTGCCCACTGCTCCTAGTGTATACAGTAGGATGGGTCAAATGCAGAGGTCAAATTTCGTTTCAATGTATGTAATGTGCTAAGAAAGGACAATAAAGAATCTTCTTCTAATAATAATTTCTTAATAACTAGGAGATAACAAAAGAATAAAGAGATTTCAAAGACTTAAAAAATAAGGGACATGAATCAAAACAACAAGAAACGAGATATATCCCCAGTCATGCACACCCAGTTTTAATAAACTCAATACTGTTTTTCAACACATATATTGTTTTGTCTTCACTCAATGTAGTTAGCACATATTGTTATTGCGCCATTGGTTTTGGCCTTGGTGCCCCACATTTTGGCCGTGATGCCCCAATAAATTTGTATTTATCAAAGGCCAAAGTGACCTTGCCCTAAAAATATCTTAACTCCAGGCCTTTAATCGTATTTACTCTCCTGTTTCTGTCCTCGAAGGGGCCAGTTGCAGTGTGCTGCTTTTTTATGTGCTGCTGCCTCCATTGGCTGAACGTCTCTGCTGACGTAAGATATGTCATGAGCAAAAATATGCACCACACAGCCAGAAAAAGAAACTCTTAAGCAGGGCAAGTAAGAATTTAGATGGGGCAAGTAGATTTGAGAAGTACTTGCCCGGCAGGGCAAGTAGGAAAAAACCTTAATGTCGGACCTTGCTATTGTAATCCTAGGTATTCTTCTTCTTTCTTCTATCTTCTTCCGAGGAAATCATACTTCCCATGGGTGAAAACTCACCAAACTTTGCACAGAGGTCCAGTCTCATGCCAGATATCCTCAGCTGTAAACTCAAGCCAATAGTCCTGATGGTGGCGCTACTGCAAGCGTCTAAAGTTCAAAACTTTGAAAATTCATAACAAATCAACCATACGTGCTACAACTTCATAACTTTCATCAAACTGTAGCCCCAATACTGAAGAAACTTTTGTACATTTAAACCTGTTAAAATTATGAAGTTCATCACTCTTTTCTTTTCAAAAACTGTAAAACTTCTTAAACCTATCTCCTCCCACAATTTTTGCTCAATTGACATCCCACAATTTTTGCTCAATTGACACCAAACTTGCTACAGAGCATCTTCAGACTGTCTTACAAAAATTACGTTTCTCAGATTTTTGGTTTATCAAAAATTGAGCCTACAGTGCATCAAAATGTTTGACTGTAAACGGTACTGTAAACATATACATGCAAATTCTTGCTAAATAAATCTTCAAGACAAAATTCTAGATACATGGTAGATGATGTGTGGCAAATTTCAGAATTTTATCTCAAAAACTGAATTTTTGACAGCATTTTGAATTTTGCTCTAATGTGAACAATTGGAGTCAATGTAAAAATGGCAATTTTAAACATCAGTTTTTCACTTATGGAGCAAATCAATCATTGTTACAAACAAATTACCAACATCTCCATGCTGTGTAGATGCAATATGTGTATTTTCAGATTTTTGTCTTAATAACTGAATTTTTTACAGTGGTTTCAAATCTGACTTTCCATGCATGGATGGCTGCTTTCCTACACAACAGTGAATGGCTTACTCAATTTGTGTAAGCCATTCACAAATTGAGTTGAGTTGCTACTTGCCAATTAGCTCAGAGTTGTAGATGACCGCCTTAGGTTTCAGAGGTTGCGGGTTCGAGCCTCTACTGGTGCAGAATCCACATTGTAATGTAATCATCTTCTTGTGCTCCAGCTTATTGCTTAAAATTGCCTGAGCGTGACTGATCACTGTGCAACATCTTCAAGTCTTTTTTCTGCTAGAAAATCTGCCTTCTCAGGCTTGAAAATAAACCAGACTTTGCACAAAGATCCAGTGTCAATTAGGGCTGGGTGGTATACCGGTTTGTACCGAAAACCGGTATTTATTTTCGTTATGATATGAATTTTTCATATACCGCAATACCGGTGAATAGCCCAAACAACGTCCGGAACGTGCGCGGCGGGAAAGTGTTTCAGCGGGGACCCATTTCACCGCTGCACACCACAGGCACCCTTGAGCGGGTGAGAGTGAGAGCATAGCAAAGTTT
>NC_065512.1:41470045-41474861 GCF_006386435.1 Epinephelus moara
TCTCGGCTCGGCAAACGGTAAACAACCCCGCTGGCTTCTCTACATGTCGCTTCCGTACGCAGTCAGTGGAGCCCAAATGAATGGAGCGGAACGTGTGTTGCGTTCAGGCATTGTCAGGTAAATAACAAATTCCGGCACTTGAATAGGCCATAGCACAACACAGCAGCATGTCAAGTTGGCCGAACCTGAGTAAAATACCGTGAAATACCGTGAAACCGATATGATTTTTCTTAAAACCGTGATATGAAAATTTTGTCATACCGCCCAGCCATAGTGTCAATACTTCATTGTGAAACCATCTGAGGCTTCTCACTTTGCACATAGCTCAACTAGTTAAACATCAGTTTTTCACTTATGAAGCAAATCAATCATTGTTAAAATAAATTACCAACATCTCCATGCTGTCTAGATGCAATATGTGTATTTTCAGATTTTTGTTTGTTTGTTTCGAAATCTGCTTTTCCATGCATGGATGGCTGCTAAACCTGCATGTCTGGCTTAGTCAATTTGTGAAGCTACACAATGAATTGTCACTAACTAATTAGCTCAGTGAGATAGAAATTGATTCTTAGTCTCAGAGGTTGTGAGTTCAAGCCTCAGCTGATTCAAAAGGCAGATTGTGTTGCTAAATTCCTAAATGTCTTCCAGTTCTTCTGCTTGTTGATCAGAATTGCCTAAAAATGCCCGGACCCGACCCATCGCTACGCAGCAGCTGTAATTAAAATAGTTTTTCCAGATGTCTCCATCTTGTATTGCTAATTGTTGTGGCTTTACAGTTTCCAAACTGTTCAACATGTCCCAGAACTGACCTTGATCTACTGCATTTTCAATCTCCTGAAGTGTTTCGTTGTTGTAGTGCAGTTTCTTTTTTCTAATGGTCTGTTTGTACTGTTTTAGAGTTTCGAAGTATTCATGTTGTAGTGTTGGGTAGGGTTTCTTTGTTTTCCCAAGCTTTGCATTTAATGCAGCTTTTTGGAAGATATGGTTAATATCTTTTGTTGCTTTATTAACACCTTCCGAGTTATTTTGGTAATTGGAATTGTTGAATGTGTTGATTGCATCTTTTATTTCATTTGAATTCAATTTTTTTAGGAATTGTTCACCACTGTTTGGAGCCCATCTGTATGGTTGATTGAAGGCATACAGCTTACTGGGCTGTTTCTTAACAGTATCTCTACTGTGTTTTTTCAAGTAAATATTAATCTGGCTGTGATCTGAAAGGGGGGTTTGTGTTCTGACAGTGAAAGCACTAAATGAAGAGGGGTCCATGTCTGAGATGGCATAATCAACTACACTTCTCCCAAGAGCTGAGCAGTAGGTGAAGCGACCCAAACTGTCCCCTCTGATCCTTCCATTTAAAATATACAGGCCTGAGGCTCTGCAGAGATGCACTAACTCTTTCCCATTTTTGTTTATTGTCTTGTCAGGGTTGTTTCTCATGACTGTGGGTAAGGGTGTCAAAAGTGACTGTATGAATATATATTTATCTCCTGTGTGGTCTATATGGTCAGGTTCTGAACCCGTTCGTGCATTAAAGTACCCACACAGAAGTATTCTGCCTTGGGCTTGAAAATGACATATCTCTGTGTAGAGGGAGTTGTAGAACTCTTCTTCGTGGTATGGTGACTCTGATGGAGGGATGTATATTGCACACAAATATAAATCTAGCTCGCAAATGCCTATCTCTTTATTAATTTTGAGCCAAATGTGGTTTTTGCCTTGTTGTACTGTTGTGATGTGTTTGGTGATATCAGCTTTGAACCAGATCACCATTCCTTCTGAGTCTCTACCACGGTGCACTGTGCTCAGCTTAACTGAAGGCACTGTGATCTCATTGTGTCCTGTGGGACATCAGGTAACTCCATCAGATTGACACCATGTTTCTATTAAAATCAAAATGTCAGTATCTTTTTTGTTATTTAAGAAATCCAGGTCTGTGGTCTTAAGACCAAAAGTACTAGAGTACAAACCCTGAATATTCCAAAAACGTATTGTGAAAGATTTCATTAGTTAAAAAAACAAAGAAAAGAGATAAATTCAACTAAAACATGAACAAAACGAAACAGATGGAAAACCCATCTGGAGCAACTAATTATTAATACATTTAAACTAATATTTTGGGTAGGATTGCCAGTTACAGATGCATATGTTCAATCAATTTTCAATCAATCAATTTTATTTATAAAGCCCAACATCACAAATCANTTATAGTTCTGGCTACTGTGGTACAATATGTTGAAAGTATATATTAATATCTGATAGTATACATATGTGACAATAATCATATGTGTATAGGGCAATTCCATGCAAATGTCAACCTCACCATGAAAAAATAAAGTAGCCATATTTATAACAAAACCCATTTAAAATGTATCATCAAGGTCTATATTTTGAAGTACAAAACACATTTGATCACAATATTCATGCAAATACATGTTTTTCCTCACTACAATGAGGAGACACAATAATGTAAAACTGTATGACTTTCTGAATGGCCAGAATGGCAAAACAAAATCACCTATAGATGTCTTCTAACCTCACTTTTTATCAGGAAGGGCTGTTGTATCAATATGTAAATCAGTTATGTACTTTGTGTCTTTCCACTGGCCGGTGGAACGTGCTGTTATGATGCCCGTTTATGGGACAACTCATGTAACGTCCATAACGTTTTTTAGGAAAAGTTGTCATAAAACATGCATTTGGAAAGCAATGTCAACGAAACTTTCTAAGCAAATCTAACTTTTAGAAAGATGACATATTAGCAACAATTGTCATCCTGGTCTTATTTTTTGTATTATTTCCGAGCGCTACAGACGTTACAGTGACGGACGTCACATATTGTAGAGTCGATCATATGAACCCCAGTCCATGTGTGAATGTTGATTACACTGTATCACATTAATGGTTACACCCCACTGTTAAACCTACTGCTCTTGTGGCTCGCTGTGTAGTGTTTACTATCATCCTTCCGTCAATACCCACCGGCTGCGTTTGCTGTGTGGTGCGGTGCAGCTCCGCCGGAAGTCATCTCGGTGCACTGCCATGATTACATTACACACATTGACTAGAATTGAATCTATCGGCTCCGCTGCCGTGCCGGAGTGGAGACGCAACCAACACGCATCTGGTGGAAATTGGCCGTCAACACACAGCGCACCTCCCCTACACACACACGGTCACTGCAGCTGTGCCCCGCTCCGCTGACACACACACACAGTGACAACCTCTCTGTCAATCACTCACGTTTGACAGATCACTTCTCATCTCTCTTCAATACCGGTTAGGTTTTCTTCAGCTCGCTCTTACATCGGTTTGTAATTACTTATAGTCAGCAGAGATTCTGGTAAACTTGATTCGTAACACATGCGGTGCTTTTGTTAGAGCTGAATGCGACTCGCGTCCGTTTTTTTGTTTTTTTTTTGGTTCGTCTTCATTAAAGTAAATGAAGATCTGAAAAAAACAGCTCAGAACTATTTGATCAGTAGAACAACATTTCTCTCTCTCTCTCTCTCTCTCTCTCTCTCTCTCTCTCTCTCTCTCTCTATATATACACACACACCATAATCAGCATTATGTTTAACTTCGTGTATAAAAGACAAAGAACATTAGGTAGTAAAAAAAAAAAATCGCATTGTCTGATCATAAAAATCATTTAAAAAATCATATAAAAAACTGCATTTTCCTTAATTGCCAACTGCATGTGCAGTATTCATTGATGCACTTAAGAATATTCATGTTCTGTGTTTCCAAGAAAAGACCAATGGGTGTACTGCCTGTCATCGCAACTCGCGCATTATTAAAATTCACTTGACAGCTGTCACTCTGAGGTGATTTACGACCAGTCAGTCGCATCCAAAAAGGTAACGCCTACTATGTAGTCTACCGTATGTAATCGATCAGTAGTAGAGTAAATGATTTCTCAGACTACAACATAGATCCAGACTGGTTTGACCCTTTAAATGGGCCACTGAAGTCAAACACGTGGGTAAAGCCCGATTTTTGATTGTTTTTTTTGTCTATTTCAGACGTGTAACATCCATAACGCAAAAATGTAACATCCATAACGGCACTTTTTTGTGATTCTTTCCTGAACAGGAAAAAAAAAAGTTTTCCTAAATGTGCTTTTTGGGTACCTCAAACCCTTCCCTACAAAATGATATTAAACATGTTAGTCTTTGAAAGAACAATTCACAGAGTTTTCATCATGTGTTCAGTGAGTCCGAAAAGCTTGTGCATTTCCGTAACATCCATAACGCTGGGTATTTTGTCACTTCTCTCAAAATCCAAAGGGTCAAAACATTTCATATTGCAGGCTTATCTTTATCCCAATAAGTGTAACTAAAATATGTATATTCAATTTTCTAATTCAAATCAATGCCTTGTCAATGTTAAGCTTAGTTTCCAATTTTTTCTCTGAATGTAACATCCATAACGCTGGAATTGCCCTATAATAACAGTAGAAGTATGACTAATGATAACAGCAGCAGCAGGAGGCATTTGGCAGGACCACGGCAGCAGCACAACCACACACGTCACACTATCTGGGCACCGCTGCAATACGAGTTAACCTGAGAAACAGTGGAGCACAAAGGCTCCGGAGAGGAAGCCGAGTTAGTGACATCCAGAATGGCTGAGTTAGCAAGATGCAGTAATAGGACACCCACTCCCGGACCGTAACAGGAAGATGATTCCACAGGAGAGGAGCCTGATAGCTGAAGGCTCTGGCTCCTGATCTACAGAACCAGCCAGACCAGCTGTGTGATTTTCTCCATGATAATAATTTATTTGAGGAATTTCAGTCAGGATTTAGAGTGCA
>NC_065512.1:41479609-41524733 GCF_006386435.1 Epinephelus moara
TTTATGTCATGATGATGAAACTCAGCAAAATTAAATTAATTGTTACACAGCTTCAAAATGTTTGAACGTACCTCATTCACATGCCGATTATTATATTGAGTTGCTTATTGTTATGTTTACTCACCATGCTGGTAATTTTACTACTTTAATCTATTTTATATTAATGGTGGACGCAGACCAGGGTGTCCGCGGGGTCTTAAAAAGTATTAAAAGTTGATCAATCAAATGTCGGAAAATTAAGGCCCTTAAAAAGTATTAAAAAATCTTAATCGCGATTTTATGAAGTATTAAATTTTCTTGGCATTCAAGCTTTGACAAAAAGTATCCATGAATGTATAATTTATTTTCCTCCTCGCGACTATCACAAACAACAATGTGTAGGTAGGCACACTTGGACTGCCACTCGGGGCTGTGCGCGTACCTGTGCGACATCACACGACGGCGCACGTCCAGGCGCCAAACAGAGGAGCAACAGACAATAAAAAATCCTTCTCATCTTATCTGAGTTCTGTTGTATGTTTGTGCTCCATAGATTTAATTGCAAACTACAACTGTTTAGTAAGTTAAAGATGCGTTGCTGCTAACGACAGCTTGAAGTGGTGATGAGGTCTTAAGGTATTTTTGGAAGGTCTTAAAAAAGTCTTTAAAAGGTATTGAAATTAACCACAGGATTCCTGCATATACCCTGCAGACTCAGCTGTCAGCAATTACTGTGATTGCTGGCCTCCTTGTAAAAAGCGGTTTGATTTGGCAGAATGACCAAAACAACGAACGAAATGGAGAAAAAAAAGAACGAGAAAGCTGAACTGGACAGAAGAGCAGTGCCTGCTGTTGGCACAGCTCGTGGAGGAGAACAAAGGAGTTTCAAGAGGAAAATTCGGTCCCGGGATCACGGCACACGGGAAGAGGTAGACTTGGGAGCGCATTGCCTGACAAATCAATGCGTCGTTCCCTCTCCTTTTACGCACAAGCGATGAGTGTGAGAAGCGCTGGTACGTGCTGCAATCCAAAGCGGGTGTTATTGCATTACTATGCTGGGTGGGAAATGTAAGCTCATCCCTGATGAGGTCAACCACAAACATTATCCCTGCACGATCAAGCTGGTAGCGTCTTATTAAGTCACTGTCGTTCAGTAGGCCTATACAGAGAATATCTCTCCTTCCTCTCTGTCTTTCCACCATCTTCTCTGTTTAAGACACTCTTAGGCTTCTTAAACGTCCTCCTCCCTCCTCTTAACAGTTTTTCACCTTAGGAGCTCTCTTAAGGCCTAAGATGCTTTGTGAATAACTTTTATCTTACCAAGGGAAAATTCTAAGAAAAATCTTAGAATTCGAGGAATTCTAAGATTTTTCTTAAAATGATGTCAGTAAGTGCTACTTTCAGTCTTAGGATTCTTTGTGAATACAGGCCCTGATATTTAACAGTCCGTATTTAATTCTCCTGTTTTGTCTTTCTGTCACAGAAGAGGTTTTAATTTTTATGAGGTTGTTATGCACAACTCCTCTTTGTTTAATTTTGGATTTAAATCATTTAGGTAATCGGGGGACAAACACCGTTTGTATAAAACTATGAAAACTATGGGTGGGTAACTGAGCTAGAAGCTCAGAGAAGCGTATAGGACTGCGACTCTGAGTCCTGATCTCAACTCTGGGTTGTCAGGGATTTGAATTACTAATAAAATTTGCCAGGTTCCTAGAAATGAGAGCAGCTCCATCCAAAGTGGGATGAATGCCATCTCTCCTAATAAGACCAGGTTTTCCCCAGAAAGTTTGCCAGTTATTAACGAAACCCACATTGTTTGCTGGACACCACCTTGACAGCCAGCGATTAAATGATGACATGCGGCTAAACATGTCATCACTGGTCAGATTTGGGAGGGGTCCAGAGAAAACTACGGAGTCCGACATCGTTTTTGCGTATTCACACACCGAGGCAATATTAATTTTAGTGACCTCCAATTGGCGTATCCGGGTGTCATTGCCGCCGACGTGAATAACAATCTTACTGAATCTACGTTTAGCTTTAGCCAGCAGTTTTAAATTTGACTCAATGTCGCCCGCTCTGGCCCCAGGGATACATTTGACTATGGCCGCTGGTGTTGCTAACTTTACGTTCCTCAGAATAGAGCTGCCAATAACCAGAGTTTTATCGTCAGCGGGTGTGTCGCTGAGTGGGGAAAAGCGGTTGGAAACCTGAACAGGCTGGTGGTGAACCGTGGGCTTCGGCTTGGAGCTGCGCCTCTCGCGAACAGTTACCCAGCCTCCCGGCTGCACGGGTGTTACCGGAGGACCGCTAGCAGAGGCTATGCTGTGTGGCTCCGCACCGGCTACAGGGGACTGGCTAACTACCGCAGCTACTGAATGATTTTCCATGGTGCGGAGCCGCGCTTCTAATTCACTAAGCCTCACCTCCAACGCAGCAAATAAGCTACACTTGTTACAATTACCACTGTTGCTGAAGGAGGCAGAGGCATAGCTAAACATTTGGCACACCGAGCTAATGTCTCTGTGCACACAACGCAACCTCCGCACAAGTTAGGATGTAACGTGAGAATACGGATATCCAATCCTGAGAGTAAATGTTTAAATAAAATAATTATTACAGTATGTTAGTTAGGCTCAAAGAAGTAGTCATTTTCAAAATGGAAATGATACACATTTATTGTTAACTGTCATCAGCAGGTTACTATTATAAGCTGCTTTATAACGCAGCCACAGAGTGGAACAGGAGACAAAGCAGTAATAACACACTAATAACAGTCTGTAGCAAATTCAAGTTACTTTATTTTAAACATAACTTTCTTAAATTACTTTTTTGTACAACATATAATAGTATAGATTAGGGGAAAAAAGTTTTGTTTGGTAGAAAAAAAAGGTTTCGCCCAAGATGTGATGTTTTGGCCCGCCATTCAGTTGCTTGGAAAAAATTCGGTCCGCGGCCAAACTTACTTGCCGACCCCTGCTGTAGAGGGATTCAAAAAACATTTTATTATTGCAGCCTATCAGGGCTAAAGAAATTGGCCCAAAGACAACTAAAGAAGGTTTCTAATGTCAATAATACCCAATTTATTGAGGTATAGTCCTGTCCTTATTTACAAACAAATCTGTTTTTGAACGTGTGTAGCCTGTTATATAGAGATGTATTAATATATTTTTGTTCAGTCACAAAAAAGGCTATACATGGGATTTATATCTTGTTATCTGCAGGAACAGATAAGTAGGCACTATTCATATGACATATATATGAACACGACAGCAGCAATAGTTGAATGTTTCCACGGCAACGAGTAAAACAGTCTTGAGGGCTGTCTGTCAACCACTTGCAGTCTATGGAATGCCGAATGGACCAAAACGTCTAATTCGACGTCCGTCTTAAGACGTCAAATTTGTACCTCTTAAGACGACAGAAAATGCCGTGTTAAAACGTCAATTTAATTGGGTGCTACCACTTCGTCTATTTCTGAGGGGGTGACCCTTCTGAGGGCGTAAATACAAGAATCTTTGCAAGAGAGAAAACAATTCCCCACTCAACCTAGCTTGTAGCCTTTGAATTGAGGTTAATAAGAAATAATATTAGTCTACTGAAATGTTATAATAGACTAGGCCTACTTATCGGCATTTAGGCTACAGTGACAGTGACAGCTCAAGCTGCCAGCATAATCCTCCAATTCTCTTCTCCTAATTTTAAAACTGGACGCAATAGACAAGACTGAAAACGGAGACACCAGAGTTCAAAATTACCGACACACCAACCTCATAGAAATGGACTGTCCCAAATACTAATCATAAGACACATCACAGGTACGTAGGCAAAATGTATCCTCTACCAAGAGACCACATGACCACAACAAAGGCATATGTACAGCCCAACCCAGCCGCTACGTCAAAAGGAGGTGGAGCATGGAAGCCTTACGTCAAAAGGGGGTGGGTATGTTGATGCCAACCAATAGCAACGGACCAAACATCTTAAGACATTAAAAATTGACGTTTTAACACAATTTGACGTCTTAAGGCGGACGTCGAATTAGACGTTTTGGTCCATTCGGCATTCCATAGCAGTCTCTGCCCTCGCAGACTTTATGTGATGATGGAAATACGTCACACTACGTATAACTGAAGTCCGCGAGGCCTCAGCCTGCAGGTCCAGAGGGTGGACATTTGAATTCAGCCTCCGACCTGACTGCAGCTTGTTGTTACCGCCTCCTGCTGCAGCTGCCTGCTCTTGTCCATTTTCCAGGCGAGGCGCAGTTCATCTCGAACAAGCCTACTGATGAGTGTAGATGATGTGATCCTCACAGTGAACTAATCACTGTCTGGGACTCTTCCCCTCTCACACACATTAGCCTACACCGGCGGACTCACTCCTTCGCTTTACAACATGAAAAAATTTTTTTTTTTAAATGTATGGCTTGCACACGAGCGAGTAGTTGTAAAACAAAATACTTGCTCTGACTCCAAAAATGGTCGGAAAATGTCACCATTTGGTTGCAGTTGGGAGCCCTGTATCACCTGTCCTTGAAATTCAAATGAACCACATAACGCTGTCTTATATTTTGGCCAAATTTTTGTTCATGAAGTTATTATTATTAAATTGCTCAGAATCAGAAATACCTCAACTTTTTTTTTTTCTTTTTAAGTTTTTATTCAGAAACATCATGTGACTTAACTTAATGAGCTGGCTTTTCAGCGGCATTTGTTTTTTTTTTGTTTTTAGTGGTACTTTGATGTAATAGCTCTGCCAAAAATTAAAGTGAAACTTAGTTTCCACCCTGTATTGTTTCCTTGTACTGCTCTAAGATGGTTTCATTTGTTAATAATGCTTACTCCTTTAAGTAACACAGTGTTTCCTACAGAATTCGAATCTATGTGTTGAGTGTAAATTCTGAGGTTTTTGCTTGTCTGTGAAGGCAACGCAGGCAGAACTCCTCAGGAAATAGAAAATTAAAATGTGGCGGCAGATGTTTTGATTTTGGCGCGCTAGCCCAATTAACAAATGCATGGGAAATCCTGGAAACAGGTTGACAATTCTGTGTGATATCAGGCAAGTGCGGTGGGGTCTCGCCCTCTCTTCTTGCACCATGTGCAGGTCACTCGCTAAGTGGGAATTCAGTTCTAGTGAGTCTCTATGGTTATGTTGATGCAATTGCTTTGAAACTTCTCTGGATAGGAACTTTTCACTGCATAAGAAAGTGGTGCATTATAGTAGTATAAGCACCGAAGCTCTTATGCCATTCAAATGTTTAGCTGAGGATTTTGTGTATGCCTGAAAGAGTGTGATAAATAAACCTTCACTGAAAAGAGCAACATTGATCACATCGGGGGGTTTTTTGTTTTCATAAAAAGTTCTATTTGAAAATTACTTTATTATTATTATTATTATTATTATTATTAGTGTTAATAGCAATGTCCCTAAAAATGGAAAAATTTCGTGTGCCACACCTTGATAACCTGAGGTACAGTGACACTGAGAACATTCTAATTGAGGTCAATTGATGGTAGATTTTGAAGGTTGAATTAATAACAATAATTTGGAACAGGAAAAAGCCAATAGCCGATTAATCGACCAATATCACTTCCACACACCCCGTAGGAAAAATTTGACAGTGTTGAAAGTTAACAGTCCTTGACTTTATTAAAACTGGATAATTGTTGAACTGAACATCCAAGGCAAGTAATACATTCCTAAATAGATAAATAAATCTTGTTCACTGAATACCAAATTAAAGGCGCCGTATGTAAGAATGTGGCCAAAACGGTTACTGCACTCAAATTCAAAATACTGCCATGAGTCGTGTCTCCCCCTGAGACTCTACTGACTGCGTGACTGGTAGACGGCGGTGGGTGGTGTAACAGGCCAAAACACAAATTGAAAACATAAACATGATTTGCAGATTGTAAAAAAATTTTTTTAAATGCGAATATTCTGGCTGTACTATTGTTGTCGGTGAGATCAGTATGTTATTTTAACATTATTCCTTAGTCTCTGTGACATATTAGGATGTTTTTACGACTATTTGCTTTAGATTTCTTACATATAGCTCCTTTTAAAGTAATAAATACCTAAACAAATGTATAAATTTGTAACCGAACTGAAAATTTCACCAACTGTCAAAAATCTGGGCAGAATTGATTTTTTGTTTTTTGAGCTATTAATTTTCCTCAGAGGTAACCTGAGAATCTCAGGTACTCAGTGACATTACCTTGACTTAGTGTATGGAGCCTCCATGCATAACGGTGACCAGGGATGGACAGATTTCTGTCACATGTATTTGTCCCGATCACATTTTTTTTGCATCCGATCTGATACTGAGTCCTTTATTTGAAACCGAGTCCAATACCGTGTCCGATCTGATACTTTGCAAAGCATTAAGAAAAAGAAAAAAAAAGATTGCCAAATAACATATCACAGTTCAATTCAGTTCAATCCACACAGTTCGCTAAACAAAAGAAAACTCCACCCCAGGTTTTCTCGTAAACAAGGAAGTAAAGAAAATCCACTGTTCGCTCTGACTCAGTTCAGTTTCAAAACAATAAATCAACCCGGCCCGAAGGTTCCAAATAAGGAATAATGAAACAAAAAGTAACCCCCAGCTTTTGCCAACTCACAGGACCGTGGGTGAATGCTGTAACGCTCTGGCGTTGTTTCGGGTGTGGAGTCTCCTTAGGATCCCTTGATATCCGTGGCGGGGAATCTGAGGTGAGGCCGGTGGCGGGATGGATGATATTCCACAGGGAAGCACACCTATTTCCTGGACTTTGAGCGGTGTAAAGTGCCGTGGTAGGCCGAATACGCAGAGGACTTCTGGCTCATTTCTCACTTGCCGGCGTCTCTCGCCATACTGCTAGGAGTGGCATAATGTAGGGGTCGGTCTACCTGGGCTCAGCTGATTGAGGCATCCCACTGGCTGATAGCACCGGTGGGTGTGTCTGGAGGTGAGCAAGCCATCAGCTGATAACCACTGTCTTATAAAAAAATATATATTTATAAAATATACAGGATCGCCACACTTTATACATTGGAAAGCGGAGGCAACAATGAACAACATAGATGAAAAACCTGGCCATTTTTGTTGATTTGATTCCTCCGATCTTTTATTACCAATTCTGATTTTGTAAAAATAACGTGATCGGCGCCGATACCCAGTCCGAGGATCTTCTGTATTGTTGTTTAAAAGGCCAGAAAAAAATGAAAATGTCATTTGTAATAAGCTACTTTAGAGTGGAGTAATTTGTAGGGGTGGGAATCACCAGAGACCCCACGGTACAATATCATCACTATACATAAGTCATGATGCAATATTATTGCAATTTAAACATGTTGTGATATGCTGAGTATTGCAATAAAATATATTCCGATTTATTACCCTTTTCAACTGCAAATTATCTCCCCAAAGGAAAAGTGGCTGCAGTTACTCATTCACAGACTCACAGACTTTCACTCTGGCGTGGTAGCACTATTGCACTTTCCTCGCTGTTGCTGTTGTTGTTGAGACACAGTCACACAGCAGAAGGGAGCTACTTTCTCTGGAGCTGAACCCACTGCTCATTAACACATCCCCCCTCCTCTCCTCAGCTCCAGTTGGGGATATGGCCCTGCGTGACTGGTGGAGGTTGTGCCGTCAGCCACTGATGGAACCAAGTTACACCAACATATAAATTGTAAAAAGTCCTGTTGGCGCAGATTAATCAGCCAGACAGATTTATCAGTGGACATCTGCATTCTAATGCTGTTGCTCACAGTCTAGGACAGATCAATGAGGGGCAGCCGTCAGGGTTTTTAGTAACCTTTTGTTTTCAACACTAACCACAGGTTTTTCTAATGCTACCATCAATTATAAAACTTGGTATTAGACTCACTTAGGCTAACGTATGTATTTTTCCCATACATCCATGGTTTTTCTACATAGGCACAAATCACTCAACATTCAGTGTCACAGCAGTCCTTTGAAACTACAGAGGGCTGCCATAGCCATATCACTGCTGCTGTAGGCTGCCTTATTCACCAGCCAATAGAGTCTGATTACCTGAGTTGCCTACATGCCATGACAGTGTTGTCATGAGGTGCAGACAGAGATGTGGGAATGTTGCCCTGGACATCTTAAGACATACTCAACTTGCTTTTCTGGGGGGCCACTTTTGCAAACTTAATAAACAGTAATTCTTGATATATCAATAATTAGCCCAGACCTTTGCCATAGGGTCACAGGGATCCTCCTCTGGCATTTTTTTCATGAACAAGCTCTATTTTACTGCTTTTTCTTACTGTAATCTGGCACCTTATTTACATTAAAAGTTCAAAAAAGATTTCCAGTGCGAATTTATTTATTTTCATCCTGAATTAGAAAATGGACGGTGGGCCACCTGGCAACCTTTTGCGGGCCACATTTTGCCCATGAGCCACAAGTTGAGTATCACTGTCCTAAGGTTTGGAGGTTCCTCCGTGAAACCCTCTACATCACAACCCCTCTCGCAGTCGCACCCACGACTCCCTCTCCACAGAGCTACCAGCAATAGCTGCTGATAGAGCTAGTGGACTGAAAGCCTATCTCTACAACAGCCTATTATCCCAATAACAAATGCACATATTGCTCCAAAGGGCCACTTCTCTTAACATATACTACACACTCTCCCAACAGAAGCAGCTAACTGTTACGCAGAATGATGCTGTAGACATAAAAAAAATCAGACCTGGTTGGTTCCGATATTAATGAGTCAGACAACTGAGGATACCTGTGTAAATGTAGCTTTGTGCTGTTGAAGGCATTTTGCCTCATTCAGACATGTTATTTATTGTCCAGAGTTACTTCCGTGTTGTAGTTGTTATGGGGCTGTTTCTGAGTCATGTCAAGGCTGAGGAATAAACCATTAATGTTTGATTTAGGGTGGAATGAAATATGTGTGATTTTGATCGTACTGTGGATGAGAATTTGGTATGAGATAGACAGATAAAAAAGAATTTCACAAGAAAAAGAGTGAAAGGAACTGGGTCTGTAAGGAAAATATGTAAACTCATTTGCCAAAAATCCGCAGTAGTTCATAAGAGACCTAACAAGCTTAGACACACACAAACCACACAGACAGCACTGAAAGGAGCCAACCTCCTCCCCAAAACTCCCTTTTTTCCTTCCTCAAATATTTCCTGTTTTTGTCATACCGGAACAGTACTGGCCCAGTCATGCAGGAGACAAAAAAAAAAAAGTTTCCTCCTTTTGGGCCCACAAGTGTTACTGGGTTGCTTTTGAGTTATAATGTTCCTGCAGTACAGATGGTGAAATACAATTCTTCTCTATGCGCAGGTGTCTTAAAGGGCAACAATTACTCATAGTGATTCTTTGTGTCTTTGATTTGTTCCTCTTTCTTGAGGTCACAGTGTTGTGTACACCAGATCTAGCTGAACTTTCCAGAATGGTTCTTCCCTTAAGTCTCAGACCAAATTAGCATACTTTATGTTGTTCTCCTTTTGGTTTTCTTATGGACCTTATTAATATTCTGTGTTTGTCTGTTTTCTCTGGGTATTGTGTGCACTCACTAGATTCTTAGCATCAAAGGATAGGTATTCCAGCTGGCAACATTTGTATTTTTAAATTACTGTTTCCAAATGGTTCTCTAAAAAACAAAAGACAAATTAAAACAAGTTATACCCAAGATCAGGAAATGCAACTTTAAAACACAGACCTCTGTTGCTTTAAAACAACATAAAATGTGTTTAATTCACTCCAGTCTTCTAAGTACACAGTTAGTTAAACTAAAACCTAACTTAACTGTAAGTCCCACTAACTGGCATTTATAAACAGTAAATAAACATTTGATGAATGGTTAATAGGGCTGCAACTAACGATTATTTTCATTGTCGACTAATCTGTCGATTATTTCTTCGATTAGTCAACTAATCATTTTATTGAAAAATGTGTTAAAATGTTGAAAAACGTCGGTCTGTCTCTCCCAAACCCCAAAATTATGTCATCTAATGTCTTGTTTCATACTCACACCAAAGGGTTTTAGTTCACCATCATGGGAGAGTGTGTAAAGCTTCCAATATCTGAACATAAGAAGCTGCAATAAGAGTATTTGGGGTACTTTTACAGTACTTTTCTATGAAAAATGACTCAAACCGATTATTCCACTACTAAAATAGTCACCGATTATTTGTATAGTCGATTGGTCATCGATTAGTCAACTAATCGTTGCAGCCCTAATGGTTAATACCATTTATAAGTGTAAGGGTCACCATTGTAAACACCTGTTGTTTTTCTCAGGCTCAGGCTAAATTTTTCCAGTCTCACTTCCAGTGTTGTGTGGTTTGTGGCAACAGTGTGATCTCAGGTTTTTCTGTCA
The DNA here is from genome assembly GCF_006386435.1 of Epinephelus moara. Lineage (NCBI taxonomy): Eukaryota > Metazoa > Chordata > Actinopteri > Perciformes > Serranidae > Epinephelus > Epinephelus moara. The sequence continues at coordinate 41,489,944 of NC_065512.1, forward strand.
GAGGGTCACACTGACAACAATACTGTGTTTGCATTTTGTGCATCTCCTGAAGCCTGTAATTTATTAACTTCAACATACAGACTTGTAAAAGGATATGTCTGATGATATTCTACATTTTTTACTATTGTCAGCCATGTGCAGACCCAAACCACCAATGATTAACTAATTCATACTAATAAGTATAATATGTCTATCAAAAACCTGATATATCTTATCCCTCTGAGCCATAAAACTGGAGGTTATGAATATAACCAATGTTCCCTGAGGGAGGGAAGCGAGGTACAACACATTAGAGGAGGAGGATTGCGTCCTCGCGAGACCAACCTGAAGAAACTTTTTCAACACGCCTGTCAAGGCCAATGAGACTGTCGCAGGCAGGGGAAGTCCCGCCTTCCCTTGGGGTTATAAAATACCCTGCACAGTCTCATTTCCTCAATCTAAACTGTACTTCACCGAGCCTAATGAGAAAGGCGGTGAGGGGCTAACTTGTGTTGTACCTCGTTTCCCTCCCTCAGGGAACATTGGTTATATTCATAACCTCCAGTTCCCTTTCGGTCGGTACACTCGGTACAACACATTAGTAGGACCTATCATCACGCCCCGAGACGCCCTGCAGCTCGACTGAGAAGATCTAGCTCAGCAGCGACCATGATGTCAGTTACATCACCTCCCTGCTGAGAGCACAGACTGAGTGACATCCTTAGCTGTCACATCCAGACAATAAAATTGTCTGCGTGCACGACGGATGAACAGAGAGAGCATGTAAATCCCCTATGCGTTTTACTGAACACAAGGCCAATAAGAGTGCAGTCTTATATGAAAGCATGTCAATGCCGATAGACTGCAGCGGCTCAAAAGGCGCGTCACACAGCGCGTCCAAAACCAACGTGAGGTCCCACTGAGGGACCACGGTTTTGCGCATCGGCCTTTTTCGAAGCACACCTTTCATGAAACGCATCACCAGGGGATGAGAGCCAGGGGACTTCCCTTGAACCCCACATGACAGGCAGAAATGACTGAAAGATACACTTTTATCGTGGAGGAGGAAAGCCCTTTCTCTAACAATTCCTGAAGAAAAGATAAAATCTCCACCACAGAGCTCTGAAAAGGAGAGATGTGTCTCTCCACACACCAAGCCTCAAAAGCACGCCACTTGAGCCTATACAGTCCCTGTGTGGATGGCGCTCTGGCACTTTGGATCGTATTGATCACATTATCTGGTAAACCTGCAGCCGTCAGGTTCTCCCTTTCAGGGGCCAGGCCCACAGACCCCAAATGTCCTGCCGCGGGTGCCATATCTGTCCCTGGGCCTGGGACAGCAGGTCTCTGCGCACAGGGATGCACCAGGGCTCCCCATTCAACAGCGCCACGATCTCTGCAAACCACACCTTCCTGGGCCAGCGAGGAGCGATCAGGATCATAGTTAATCCCTTTAGGCGCACGCGCTCCAGTGTGGTCTGAATCAGAGCCACCGGAGGAAACGCATACAGGACCGTCCGCGGCCACTGATGGGCTAGCGCATCTAACCCGAGAGGCGCGCTCCTGTCCCGTAGCGAGAGGAACATGGGACAATGTGTGTTTTCTTTTGAGGCAAAGAGATCTACGGAGGCCCTGCCGAACCGTTCCCAGATCTGTTCCACTATTTCCGGGTGGAGTCTCCACTCTCTCGCCAAGGGAAAGCCCCTGGAGAGGAGGTCCGCTCCGCTGTTCAACACTCCCGGGATGTGTGTCGCTCTGAGAGACAACAGGTGCCTGTTGCTCCATGAAAGCAGACTGTGGGAGAGAGAGAGCAGTGGGAGAGAGCGTGTCCCTCCCTGTTTGTTTATGTGCGCAATTACGCATGCATTGTCGCTGCGCACCAGAACATGGTGGCCGGCCAGCAGACCTGCCCTGTAAAAATGCTTCAGTGACAGAAATACAGCGTATAACTCCAGCGTATTGATGTGCCATGTCCTTTCCTCATCCGTCCAGGACCCGTTCACGTGAACGTTCCTGCAAATGCCTCCCCAGCCCCATTTTGAGGCGTCTGTGGTGACCAGAACACGCGAGAGGACCCGTCCAAGAGGCGCTCCTTTGCTCAGATGCGCAGAGTTTCTCCACGGGAGCAGAGCGTCCATGCATGTGGGTGTGATCCGCACCCTCTCGCCGCTTCGGTGGGCGGGGAATAATTGTTTTGCATGCACCCAGCGCTGGAATTTCCTCATTAATAGCAGGCCCAGAGGCACAGCTGGAATCATTGAGGCCATAAATCCCAGCAGTTGCTGACACTGACGGAGACGGACAATGTGATGCAGTTGAAACTGCGACAGACAACGATTGAAAGCGGAAATTCTCCGGGATGACAACCTGGCTCGATTGTCCACGGAGTCCAAATCCAGGCCCAGGAAACAGACTTTCGGACTGGGAGTGAGAGAGCTCTTTTCTCGGTTTATTACAAACCCCCATTAATCTGGCTGTGTGGACATTTGCCTGATGAGCCGAGTCCGCCAGAACTAATAGATCGTCCAGATAGTCGAGGACCCATTTACCCTGACTCCTGATAGGCGCTAGCGCTGCTTCCAGGCATTTGGTAAAGATGCGCTGCGCGAGAGACAAGCCGAATGGCAGAACTTGGTATTCGTACACAGTGCCTTCGTAAGCAAAATGCAGAAACTGTCTGTGTTTTGGCAGTATTGCTATGTGAAAATATGCGTCCTTTAGGTCCACTGTAGTACACCAATCCGCCGGTCGGACAGATTGCATCACCTGATGTAAGGTGAGCATCCTGAATTTGAATTTCCTCAGGTGTCTGTTTAACTTCCTCAGATCCAAGATCGGACGGAGGCCCCCGTCCTTTTTTGGAATGATGAAGTAGCGGCTGTAAAATCCGCACTGAGTCTCTTTCATGGGGACAGCCCTTATTGCTTGTTTCGCCAAAAGTGTTTGAATTTCCTCTCTCAGTATTGGGGCCAAGGACGGATGTATGGCTGATACCACAATGCCTCTGAATAGCGGAGGACGCTTTAGGAATTGGAGTCTGTAGCCGTGAACTACAGTTCCCATAATCCACTTTGACGCTGCGCATGCGCGCCAGGGGGCCTGCCTTGCGGCCAGCCTGCCGAGCATAATCATTTGTGGTATGATAGCGCCCTCTGCTGGTAGGCCCGCACACCTGCCGAGCGGAATTTGAGAGAGTGATTGAGTGTGCGGACGAGGTGTTGTCTCCTCGTTTATTTCCGCCATATGAAGTTTTTGAGTGGGGCGAAAACAGCCCTTTATTAACACATGGGAGCTCTGAACATTGTGAACACAAAAACATGTCACTGTTTCTTTGGTAACTGCACAAGGACAACATTTTCCTTTTGTGGCATAAACAACAAGTGACGATGTCGGCCCCGGTGACTCGGGATTTGTGAGTGCAGGGGGCTGTATGTGTGTGCTTGGGTGCAACTGTATGCTTAACCAGGGTTTTTTCAACACCGGAGCAAACTGTAAGTGAGGCATCTCTCGGTTTAGCCCTGTGGGTCGAGAGTCCATAAATTGCAGGGAGACAACGGGTGCACCCTGCCCGTTCGTCTCCCCCGCCATCCCGGGGAGAGCCAGGCTAAACGAGAGAGCGGCAAGTTAGCAAGCTAAACAAGTGCAACGCAGAAACAGCCTTGATAGCGACGCCCTGGGTAGGGAGCGAGCTCACCTCCTGTGGACAGTTAAATCGCTAGCAAGTGTTCTGCAATACTCAGGTTATGCAAGGTGAAGTGCAATAAGATTGAGGAAATGAGACGTGCAGGGTATTTTATAGCCCCAAGGGAAGGCGGGACTTCCCCTGCCTGCGACAGTCTCATTGGCCTTGACAGGCGTGTTGAAAAAGTTTCTTCAGGTTGGTCTCATGAGGACGCAATCCCCATACTAATGTGTTGTACCGAGTGTACCGACCGAAAGGGAACTTCATTGTTGACCAAATCTATAAACACATCAATGAGCCACACTGTTAAATAACATATTAGGACATTATCATGAACACACAGTCTCAACCCACACACACACACCGTCCTGCCTGAAGTACTCACTGGAGCAGCACATGTATAATAATCCAACACCAACAAACCTCAAAAAATGCACAATTTCCTCTTGTTTGAGTAATGTTTGCTGACAACTGCAGTGACCAGCTGTTTCAGGAAGTTATCGAACCTTTTTAAAAAATGAAACTTGAAATTTATGAGTTGTTCTTAAAGATTTCTGTCTTCAGGAAGAACCAGTGGGCTTGGGGTTGAGTGCCACAGTCAGAAAGTCAGTCAGAAAGTATTGAGAGACTAAAAGTTCATTTATACTTATGCTTTGAATCAACGCCGTAGCTATGGCGTAGGCTCCACGTCGACGTAAAGCCTTCACCGTAGCCTGACGTGCACCTCCCCAGAATTACGCGTGGCAGTGATGCAGACCTTCTGTCTGTGTCTGTATACTGACACCTTTTCCTTCAGTGGAAATGAAGCTTGTATTTACTTGTATTTCACAGATAAGAAACATTAAATTGTGAAGACAATAAACCCTCCACTAAAATAGCATTTTAAGTCTTGTGTGTAATTTATCCTTCAGGGATTTATATGTAGGGATTTATCATGGCTTCATATCGCTAGGCTAATTTATACAATGTAAAATGCCATAGGCTGGCGCTAATAACGTTAGCATTTTGAATTTCTTTGGATACGTGTTTAGTATGACAGTTGTTTTGACGGTGAATCTTGTGAGTTATAATAGAGCCAAATTGAGTGCCGTTACCTTTGTTAAATGTCGCTGTTGTCCCTGGCTTTATATGAGTAGAGCAGTGTTGGGCAAGCTACTTGGAAAGTGTAGTGAGCTAAGCTACTAGTTACTCTAATATTAAATGAAGCTTCACTACATCAAAGCTATCACCCTCAGAAATGTAGCAAGCTAAGCTACAGCAAAATGAAAGTAACTAATGCAACTACATCCAAGCTTTTTTCCTAAATTGAACCAACTTCGTGCCAAGTCAGTGTTATCTTACTGATAAATAAAACTGTCAGTCAAACAGATAGGCAGGTAAAAAAGTTAAGTTCAATTGTTTATTGAACAGTGAGCTGCACTAACTCCCAACACGACTCAAACCACAACAGCAAGAATGAAGACCTGCTTCAAACAGTCACAACATGGTCAAAAACGTACATGCGTGTATGTATGTGTATGTACACTGCAAAAACTCAAAATCTTACCAAGAATATTTATTTCTAGTCAAAACAAATCTCATTACAATTGAAATAAGACTCATCACCTAAAAAGTAACTATTTTTTAGACAATTTTCACTTGAAATAAGTACAAAAAAAATCTGTCCATGGAGCGAGCAAGTTTTTTTTTTTTGCTTGCAATAAGAAAAAAAAACTTGCTCCATGGGCAGATTTTCATACTTATTTCAAGAGATTTGTTTTGACTAGAAATGAGGCTAGTAAACACATTTTAGTAAACACATTTTATAGTGAGCAGCATACACATGTCCCTTACAAATCCCAACCGTGTTTACAAAGTTTGAATGAACGAGACGGACGCAAAGGAAACGGAGGCTGGGAAACGGAGGCTGCGCATTGATCCTTTTGCCTCTGTCTGCAGGAACGAATAAAAATCCCATTCATTATGGGGTCAAATGGATTATGTGCATAATTAATAGGGATGATTTTCGAATTTCGAATAGTCGTCTTATTTTTGAAAAATCGATTTTTTAATGCGACTATTACTATTCGCCGTCTTATCCCCCCCCCTTCATTTGACATGCAATTCAGCTCCTAACCGCACGAGGGCAGTATAGTGTGAGATGGGCTACCAGCTAGTTTGATGCTCTTCTACAAACAGGAGAAACATGCAGAGACTACTACAGTCATCTAAAAGTTCCATGTGGAACAACTTAGACAAAATAAACAAAAATGAGGTGCAGTGCAAACTCTGTGAGACAAAGCTTGCGTATCACAAGTCTACAACAAGTATGCACAGTCATTTGAGAGATTATTCGAAAAATTGTCGAATAGTTGCCATGATTTTCGAAGTGTTTTTGCTTGTGCTGCCCATCCCTAATAATTAACCACAAAACAAGCAAATACTTTATCTTAATGACATATAACACTCATTATGCTTCAGCTGAATCCTCTAAGCAAATGACCATGTTGAATTGAAATTAGTTAAATGTCCGAAATTGTATGAAATTGCTCCAATGCGTCAAACCAAACTTTGCGCATAATCACACAGCCTGATATGCCCTGCAAACACAGTGGGACTGGTGTACAGACCATTGGTCTTTCTTACCCTAACCCTGGTTATTTTCTGAAAGCACAGAGCAAAGAAATGTCTTTCTTTTCTCCCCCGGGCTGCTGTCAGCAGAGAGCGGCAGCTGCAGTGGGGATTTCAGCACCACGGACGGCGCGCGTAAAAAGACTTGACAAGCGTCTCCTTTAAATGTGTTTGCTGCTAGAGAAATTATACATAATAAATTAAGACAGTGACATATTTTCAATAAAAAACAATGAGTTGAACGTTCATTTCAAGCTTTTGTAGTACAACGAGTTTCAGAATTGTGCGAGTGCGGCCGGAGAGCGGGCGGCAGTGTTTGATGCAGGAAACTCGATATGGACTTGAAAATCAATTTCGGAGTGGGGGTCGTTCGGAACGCCGGTGTTTGGGAATGGAGGGCTGTCCCCCGTCAGGTTTATGCGGAAGTGACTCTGTGTGGTAGCGGTGACAGTTTTATTTCAGTCCGTAACAGAAATCCCTGCCTCGTTTGAGCTTCAGAAATGATTTTGGAAATGTAGCTTGTGTGGACGCTACCGTGCTAAGTGATCAATGAAAGAGCTTAACTACTGAGAAGTTACTTGATTCAGAAAACAGCGACGCTACCACCAAGCTACTGAGAAATGTAGTTAAACTACAAACGTCCGCTACTGTAGTGACGCTACTGCCCAACACTGGAGTAGAGGGAAAGATCGCGGGCCACTAGGCTAATCTGTACAGTGTAAAACATCATAGGCTTGTGCTAATAACGTTAATATGCTATATTCGTTTGGAAAACGTGTTTAGTACTAGACAGTTGTTTTGTCGGTGAGTCTTGTGAGTTGGAATGGAGCCAAATTGTGTGCCGTTTGTTAAATGTCGCTGTTGTCCCTGGTTTTATATGAGAAGAGGAAAAGTTCGCTAGTTGCTAGGCTAATTTATACAATGTAAAATGCCATAGGCTTGTGCTAATAACATTAGCATGTTGTATTGGTGGGGAAAATGCATCCAGATAAAGACAAGTGTTTGTCGGTGAGTGCTGTGAGTTAGGGCCATAATAGACTTGCTGCTTGATCGAACGTACGTGTACACAATGCGCTGTGTCTGTGTATATACTTGCTGCAGCACTGTGTGGGTGTTGTAAACAAACATGGATGCCCTTGATATGCTTGATGAGGAAGAAGAACTATGTCACTATGTAACAGCGTGGAAACATCATAGAGATGCGGGTAGTTCTGCACCAGGTCTGTCAGCCTCTCTTCAAAAGTTTCCGCCATTGCTCCGACAGTGACTCCGTCTGGTCTGATCTCATCAAACGAACGCAAATCAAGGGCAGCCATGATGTGGTTGCGTTGTTTGCAGCAAGTATATTACTGGCCTTATAGTGAAGCCAATTTGTGCATTTGTGTTTGAAATTGTTTCTATTAAGCCATATTTAATGTGTGTTTTGGGTGTGTTTTGAATCAACTAAACTTAACAGCACTTAACAGAAACCTCCGCTGCCGACTAGTGTTTTGGAGGTGTAACTGCAGAGTGACACAGACACACCACCGCACAAGTAAAAATGCTCACAACGACGTAGGCAACGTGCGTAGGGTCTACGCACAACCATAAATCTTGCTTAACACATTTATTGTGGTTTTGGACTTTTCATGAGATTTTGTTGACAACAAGAAAAATATAGATAAATACCAGTCTTGGACATAGTAACCTTTTCAAATACTAATTTTATCTTTAGTCAGTGGATGTTTATCTTGGTAATTCAAACAAAACATACAGCTTTCACTAGCTCACATATTTGGTTATTAATGATTGTAGATAGTCAGAAAAATGAATGACTTCTCCTCATAAACATGAATTGTATCATGTCATTTTGAAAATGACAACCTTTCGTTTAAAGGGATAGTTCAGATTTGTGAGGTTATACGGTGTACTTATCCATAGACAGTATCACATACAGTTGGTGTCCAAACTGGGCATAAACCCCGTTTGGAGGAACAGGCTGCATGGAAGCTAAGCAATGTACTGCTGTGAAGGTGTCTGCAACAACATGTATTTTAGCCACCTAAAAAGGGTCCTACCTAAAAAATTCTATATCATTTTAAGTGTATACTTAATACTATATTGAACGTATTCTCATTGCTTCACCTTAATGTTTGACAGCAGTTTCCAACTGGAAAATGAAACTGTTATACCGTTCTCTTCAAAGCCAGACTCCAAAGAGAAAAACTGATTTAACATCACAAAACGTAGGAGCTGCTGGTCTACTGCTGCTTCGATCAGTTAATTAGTTTGTGTTACTGTGTGACTTACTGGTGTTTAGAAGGGTTAGCTCAGATTCACTGAAGTGGCACAATAATACAAATTAACTAACTGATCGAAGTAGCGGTACATGAGCAGCTTCCTTAGTCAGCGAGCTAAAATTACTGTTTTTCTCAATAGATTCTGGTGGCTTTGATGACAGCTTAGATGAGGAACTGAAGCTGTTAACGGCATCCCAGTCGAAACAGGCTGTTTGTCAAAAAGCTAAAGCAGTGAAAATACTCTCAATATAACATACACACAAAGTGACAGAGATTTTGTTTATGTGGGATTTTTTTCCGTGGGCTAAAATATGTTTCACTGCTGCCAGTGGGCTAAAATATGTTTCACTGCTGCCCCCATCCACAGCAGTGGGAAGCTTAGCTTCCATGTCCGACACCAGCCTGCTTCTCCAAACAGGAGAATGACAACTAACATCTACTCTGGGTGACTTTCTTCGATAAGTACCCCATACCACCCCACTGTAAAAATATCCAAACCATCCCTAGATGTAATAAAACCCAAATTCTGAGTAATGACTAAATAGTCACACTTGTACCTTTACATTGTGATATTAATGAAGAAGTGAAAAAATATTCTCTAAGCTATTAATTGTTTGGTTTGAGTAACATTACAGTTGGGTCAAATAATAATCAGAAGATTAATCCAAGGACAAGAATTGTTGATTGCAGCCTATATAAATCTCAGTAATTATTAAGCATTACTCTATTTAATTATTAAATATTGTTGTCACAACATCTGCAGCTTTGTCATGTGGGTTTCTCCCTTGTTTGTTTCAGTGGGAGCAGAGCTGGCCCCACCAGAGAATGTGACCATTATCACCTTGAACACCGATTATACACTGAGCTGGGATTGGGACCAGAGTTCTGCAAAGAATCACACTGTCAACTTCACCACACAATATGTTGCGTAAGTCCCACTCACACAGATAGATAATTTATAAGAAGGAGAAAGCAGCCACACTTAAGCTGAGCAACAACTTTGTTACGACAAGATGAAGATTAAATGTGGGTTTAAGTGATTTACCTGTAAATCTCTAGCTGAGCATATTGTCCTATAACATTACTAATCCTGGATAAGCATTCAGGTCTGGTTGCAAAACAAACAGGAGGGTCTAAAGGGGTTTAGTTATGTTCTGGAGAGGTTTTGGCAGCGTTAGCCATGTGGTTCAAGGGAGGGCAGTGTTGGCTGGTCCACGACTTTGGTCCACAGTGAAATATTTCAACAACTGTGAGATGTGGTTCAGACATATATATATGTTCCCCACAGGAGAAATTGTAATAACATTTGGAATGATAATGTTAAACACTTTAAGCTCTCAGCCTGCAACAAAAAATGTAAAACTGCCATATACATCAGTAAACACTGTAATGCTCCCAACATAAAAAAAACCATATAATTTTATTTGAAAAAAATGTGTATATACATATATATATATATATATGTATATGTATATATACGGGTTAATCCACTAGTAGGTGTGTTCCAAACGGTTTTAATGCATGACGTGGGGGCGAAGTTGCCTCCGCGAAGTGCATTAAAACCGTTTGGAACACACCTACTAGTGGATTAACCCGCTTATACCATGGTCATTTGCCAAGAATAAAGGAATAAAAGGATTTGACAACTTTTGGTGAAAATTTTGTATTCAAAATCGAAAGTTTTTGAAGCAAGAGCTTACCATTGTCATGACAAGGAATAAACTAGTCCCTTTCACAACCACGCCAGTTACAGTAGTCACAGTAGGACGGGATGAGGCTCAATCGCTTTAACAAAGCCAAAAGTAGCCTATTAAAAATTTAAATTAAGCTTGATTTAGGTCAAAATTATTCCACAGTGTGGTTATTGTTTATAAAATGATCGGACCAAGTAGTGAGTCGTGACCCAGTGTGCAGATAATCAGATTACCAGGCAATGATAGACATTTGCTAAATTGATTAGGTTAAATAAGAGACACAGCTACTAAATAGGTGATCATTTATTGGTTCGTTAATTCATCAATTTAATTGGCTCATTTCTATTTCAAATAAAGCAGATAACAAAATGTAACAAGCAATAAATATCAATTTAATTGGTTAATTTCTATTTCAAATAAAGTAGGCTATAAAAGATAACAAAATGTAATGTAAGTGTAATGTAACCCTTTGACAAGCAATAAAGAAGTAGTCTATTAACAATTTGGAACAGGTTTAGCCTTCAGCCACCAATAAATAAATAAATAAATAGGCTCAATAGGCTAACAATTTGAAACAATTCGTGCCTTCAACCAGCACACACAAAATAAACTAGGCTATTAGTAACAATTTAGAATAATCAGACAAAAAAATAGGCTTCATTTCGATTTTTCATGCAGTGAAGCTATGAGCAAATTATCAACAATTAGTCAAGCATTTAAATGAAATTCCATGTTCCCGTTAATGGTGCAATTTATGAACGAAATAGGCACGTTTGGTTTATTGGTGGGCTGATGAACTGATTGGCGATGCGTCACGGTGCTTGTGGAGGTATGACAGGACAAGATCTGGCTCCATGTCTTCCTCTCCGATACGGACGGGACCCAGTAGGATTTGAGGCTGGTCTCACACCGGTGGCCTGTCACAGACATAATCTGGCGACCCTCTAGCCCCGCGTTGGAGAGCCGACTCACAGCAGTGCTCCGCAGGCTGTGGTTTGTGTAGATCTGGGAGAGGGGTGTGGAGAGACTCACCTGAATAAAAGAAAAAAGAAATTAACTTGAATAAATAATTTGGGGAAGAGAAATTATTGATGATTTTATCAGCTTTAGTGTGTGCCCAAATATCTCACCTCTTCACAGATCATTTTGAGCATATTCCCGAGGTAATTCACCCCCATCGGCTCTTGGAGTGGAATTAAGCTGCGTGTCCAGGATGCGCCTCGGGTGGAGATAGAAGGCCTTGCCGTTGTCTGGACATCTGGAGATGTAGCTCTTAAAACTTTGAACCGGACACAAGGGATTCCCAGGCAGGGCAAACATGAAACCTCTCAGATTTTCCTTGTTCGAGGTGGTGGGATCTTTATGATTTTTGGTCTCTGGATTGTGCGCCAGGCTAATATATTCCACACCGTCCTCATCATGCCTTCTCGGCCCCTCCGTACAAAGCAAAGCTGGATATCAAACCAGACCTTCCTCACCAGGCCAGCAGGAGTGTCGGGAGACAGGATGGCTGAATTTCGGATCATCTGCAGGTCAGACTCGGTTATCTGAGGATGATGGACACTGGTGTCTTTGCTGCTCTTCCTATACCATTTCAGCATTGCTTTAAAAACAGCATTGCTGGATTTGAACTCTGTATCACTTATTATGTTGAAATGTGATATGTGGCGGTTAATACGAGCTCTGATACTCATTAAGCTAGCCACACTGTACTCACCGCCAGGCTTAGCGGACTGAACCGAGGCATAAAACTTGAGTAAAATGTCATTAAGCATGACTGCCAAGTATGTATTCAAATCCATGTTCTTTTGTTTTTGGCAGAGAAAGTCTGTCAGTATCTTAACTGCCCATTTTGTTGTCTTTTTTGTATTTATCTCATCTTTCTCCTCTTCTATCATTTGAAGCTCTTCAGGTGTCAGTTCCTTGTGCCGTTTTTTGCTTGATTTTTTTTCTTTCCTTCTCCATTTCGTTTTCTTCTGCGGCATCCCATTCCTCAAAATCCTTTTACTCTCCAAATAAGTTAAAAGAAATGTTAAAATCAGCCATTTCTGTTTGTTTTTTCCCTCGGAAGTTGTTTGACAGCTGCAGTGTTTTTTTTTTCCCTCGGCAGTTGACAGTTTGACAGCTGCACTCGTTAATGTTGCTATGGTTACAGGCCGGTTAGCGGATTAATTTAGAGTTATAAAGTTTAGCTGAACTACGTGTGCATTAAAGGGTTTTAACGCATACCTGCCGACCAATCAGAAAAGAGTATTCACCCAGACCATGGTATAAATATATATATATATATGTATATATATATATATATATACTTTTATTAATCACCAAGGGGGAAATTCAGTGTTTTCACTCCGTTAGAGTGAGGGGCCCCGAGCCGTTGGGGGGTTCGGTGCCTTGCTCAAGGGAACCTCTCCAGCTACCAGTCCACGCTCCATATTTTGATCTGGGCGGGGACTTGAACCGGCGTCCCTCTGGTTCCCAATCCCAAGCCAAGTCCCTATGGACTGAGCTACTGCCGCCCGTAAGTTACTCTGACAGAACCCTTTGTCCAAATCTTATATTGACTTCACAATGACCTCAAGGATCTCTACACTTAGCCATCTTACAGTTTGATTTTCTTCACAGTGAGCCTCACAGAAACAGTAGTGTAGCTTTAAACTCTCAGTCTTGATTTTCTTTGGCTGTTTGTTTACTTCAGTTTGGCTAAGTGGCTGGTAAGAAATAAAACATCTTTTGAGCCTTGGTGGTTTGAAGTAATGTATTGACATTGCTCAGCTTTCTCATGAGAAATGTAATGCTGTTTGTTAGGAGTCAAAATGTAATCAAGACCAACTATAGGAAACAATTTAAAGTATTTACTTGCAAAAAAAAAAGTTTCTCATGCTTGGGGAGTTTAGCATAACAAGATAAAGTCACTGTACTGCAGAGTGGATGATGAGTGTTGGATGATGATGATAATAAATGATGGGGATGTGATTGATTGCAACTTCAAAAATTTGTTCAGATGTGATTAGGGCTGGGCGGTATATCGGTATTTTACAATATACCGATATATTTTCAAGCAAGATTTAGACAAAACCGTTTGTATCGATATAGGGTCAAGTTGTGCCACATAACGCACACCAGTGTGCATCTCTCCTCTCTCACACTCTCCGCACAGCTCCGCCCCTCTCACTCACTCACAGGTTCTCCATCAACACTCAGAGAAACACAGAGCTGCTCCTCTGTTTAATGTCTGTTCATTAGTCTACAGTGCAACATCAGTTTATATGTTGCACAAGCTACGCTAAATCAGTCTGTGAGATGAATGAAGTTACCGCAGTCGCACACATATAATACTATGGGCCTTTTCTTCTGTAACTTTTAGCCGCGTCCAGTCAAGCGCCGATTTGTTGTTGTGTTTTGTGTGTAACGTGTTTCCATTATCAGTTTAGATGCCCAGTGCCACGCCGAGTTGCGCACCTACTCCTTCTCCGGAATAAATCCAAAAGCCGGGCCGCCCCCGCTGTCAAGCGGGTAGCAGTGGCATCTAGTCAACCGCAGTGAACCCCGCTTCTCCCCACTCCTCCCCCTCTAACAAGCCGTGTTTTGGAAGACTCTACTCACCTCCGTCTGCAGAAGACCAGAGAGAAAAGTGTTTTAAAAGTCTCTGTGTGTTCAGCTCTTAGTACATCTGTAGCTTCTAACTGAATCTGAATGAGTTTAGTTTCTCTCCTGCATCCTGTTTTTACTTGACATATCTGCTTTATTTTATTAATTCATGTTTGCTATCAGCCATATTAGAAGTTGTGTGAAGTTGCTGCTCGAAAAACTCCATATTTCCTTATTTTGCTGCTTCACAATAAAAGTTTTTACATAACAAAATAATGGGGGACTTTTATTTTTAAGACCTTTATATGAATTAAAATATGTTTATTACAGAATTAGCTAAACTGTATTAGTGGCTTTTCTTCAATTAAGACAAGTGTAATAATACGGCAGGGAGGAAGAGTAAAAGCAGAAACAGTGAGATGTTGATGAAGAGCTGCAGACAACAGGCTCCAACTGCACCTCTGCAAACAGCTCACCTCCAACAGGTAAACTTCTTTTACCTGCCCTGCTGTGGAAAAACACATGCAGCAAAATTAACAAGGGACTTAAGTCGTGGATCAGCTTGCAACTGAACATGTAGCCCACTTCGTAGAAAATACCGGGATATATATCGTGTATCGCCATTCAGCCTGAAAATACCGGGATATCAGTTTTGGTCCATATCGCCCAGCCCTAGATGTGATGAACAAATGAGATGTCTTTCTTTTGTGCAGTGTTTCAGACATAAATACAGATTTATACTAGCCTAGTTTTTTACAAAGCAAGGAGTTAGCACCCCAGGCTAACTCAAACAGTTCCAAATATTTTAAATTTCTTCATATTTCCTTTATTTTTTTTAAATAAAGTATATGACAACCAGTATTTTCAGTTACGATGATTAATGCCTTACATGTTTTGTTTCTCGCCCCCTCAGGAAGTACAAACTGAAGTCTAAGAAAAAGAATCCGATCTGGTCTACGGTGTGTGAGGAGACATCACATAGGTCATGTGACCTCACAAAGTTAAACCTGTACTACCTGGGCATCTACGTGCTTCGTGTACGAGCTAATGTGAACGGACGTCTCTCCGACTGGACGCTGAAGGAGTTCTGCCCAGATAAAGATGGTGAGAGAGAGGGATGAGATGAAGACAAGTGGAGGTAGAGCAGAACACTGGGATTAGGGAGAGAATCAGTCCTTCTAAATGTTCAGGCAGATACATAAAGTTCACCGGAAAGACATTTTACACATGAGCCTATGGCAGCATGTGATCTTAGGTGGTGCACCAATAACCATTAGAATCAAGACAAACACGCTTTGATAGACGGCGCATAGAAGAGCAACTGAACAAAGAGTGTACAACCACAAAATGATGTTGATGGTGCTGTGAGTGATATGGTGACCTAGCATTATTGCAGCTAAATTACTACAAGAATTTGGTCTGCTCTTGTGGACAAAATGACTCAAGTGAAATAGCGACAGAGGCACGTTATAAGACGTGTTCTTTGTGTAACTTTTGAGACCCGTTTCCATAAAAATTACCAACAACTGGCTTTGTGCTGCTTCATTTAAATGAACCTGCCTCCTGTGCACTGTGTGCTGCACTGGGCACCAAAATGCCACACAGACAAATGCAAAGCTCATGTCAAGTTCAGGAAGCAGTCCATCATTGTATTGCTTGCACTGAATAATGTCTTCTGTGAAAATGTTACAGACTCAAGAGAAATTATCATAGAGCACATGATAGTCATTTTAAAAAAGAACAGAGGGACCTTAATGAACCTCATCTGAATGGGTGGAACTAGGCATTATTTATAATATATATTGGAGGGGGAAGAGATGCTCACACATTGTTTGAAAATGTTCTGAAATTTACAGTTTAGCTGTTAAGTTTCTAAAAAATTCACCAGGAGGGAATTTCCCCGGACTTCCCCTGAGGGTTGGGTCACAAAAGGTGTAGATTGAAAATGGTCCCCCTATTGTTAAAAGGGTGATGATGGCCCTGGAGTGAAACAATATTAGGTAAGAGCCTGTGCTGTTTTGATTAGGGCTGCAACTAACTATTGTTTTGCATATAAATGAACATCAATTATTTTCTCAATGAATTGTTTTATTTATAAAATGTGCCACGGGTCCCAGCTGTTGTCCTCAAAACTCTTGTTATGTCTGACGGGCCCAAATATATTTAGTTAACTGTCTTGTATGAAAAAGAAAAGCAGCAAATCTTCTTATTTGAGAAATATTATTTGCTATTGTGCTATTGAAGCTAACAAAATAAAAGGCTACAAACAGACAATAATCTATCCTTGCCTCACTGCTGCTCCTACTAGCTGCTGTGGGTCCTCCAAGCAAAGTGGATCTTTCTCCTGCTGGAAGTGACCTGGACATTTTCATCACTGACCCTCTGACCAGTACCAACAGTTCAATGAAGGATCATCATCCTGAGCTGTACTACCACATCCTCTACTGGGAACGCTCTGGAGACAGACAGGTAGGAAATTGCTTTGCATTGTTGTATGTATTGTATGTATTATTGTATGTATTGCCACTGTATTGGTTTGAAATAACTTTTATACTCCATGAAGAATATGAATCAGAATGTCCTCAGACTGCAACATGTGGGCTTGAACAACCTTTTTGTATCAGATCTCCTTTAACATCAATTCCCTTGATGGGAACACATTTTTTCATGTGATACCTCTCACAGATTCTTTGTTTTAAAGCAGCAAGAGAGATCCACACAGACATGTTACAGCAGGATAAGTGATCCAACAGTTCACACATCCCATTTTCTCTTCAGTCCCTAAAGACACCAGGGGAAACCCTTGAGACTGCAGCAGCTTCATAACCAGTCATACAGTCACAATGGGCCCTGGTAACAGAGCACCTGGTTTCTGTTCTAAATGTTCAGTGCAGTGTTGGTTCATTGGTTTTAATGTGCCCTATATGCCGAGATGAGGTGTTTCCTGTCTGTGCTACAAGGCAGGTAAATATCACATGAGAAAGAGTACAGCAGCCAGCAGGTATGTCTTAAAACTGGTTTGACGGGGAAAGTGCAGGTTACTAGGAAACATCCTGAAATAACCCAGAGCTGACGCACAGCTGACAAGTATGTCAAATGATTTGGATAACAGCCACAGAATGAACAAAAGAGTAAAGAAATGGTAATTATGCACAGCCTAGAAAATGAATGTCATTACATGTGCATGTGTTCTGAAATTGCATGTACTGCAGAAAGATAATACAGTATATTATTATTATGACAAATAATCTTTTTTCTTGTTTGAGGACTGTTTCATTCTCTCTTCTTGTTTTTGCATAGGGTTGACACAGTATGCCTTCTTGCCACTTTTTGCATTCTATGTTATAATAAAGTTTCTACTGGGCTTTTTATAAAGATAAATATAGTACATTTTAAAATAAGAATGCTACTTTGAAAAAAAATTACATTCATAGTAGAAATACACAGGTAACAAAAGAGTGAATAAAGTGATGCTGAATACTGAAATTGCACAAATAAGTACAATTTTAAATATAACTTTCTTATTGTTCACAGATCCCAAGCCTTAGCATTCGCTTTTTAAACTACAGTAGCCTACAGAGTTAAGAAAAACACCCTGCTAACATTACAATGAATGGTTATGAAAATGAAACTGACTACATGGACATACAGTAAGAGCTGTCAGCCTCTGACTGCAGCTACAACAGGGAATTCAACCCCAGTAAATGAGCTAAGCTTCCCAATATAATGTTAATGTTACCAGTTAGCTAACGATTCACTATTTGATGTTAACAGTAACATCACAGTTAACTAACTGCAGCCGATGTTTGCATTTACAGCGAGTGATCTAACAATCATGTTAAGGTTACAGTAAGTATAGACCGAATCACAGTGACATCACGCTCACAGCAAGAATTATTACTTTTACTATATTTTACCCCAAAAAAAAAAAAACTAAAAAAAATCTGTATGAGCGTAACTGTGCATTCACACCAAAAGATTCAAAATCGCCAGCGGCCGCTCAGGTCACTGGCATCGCGCTGCCTGGCAGCTCTGGCAGGGCTTGCAGAAGGCTGAAGGGGACGGGGCTTTCAAGCTGCGCTGCAGAAGATCTTTCTTTCTTTCTTTCTTTCTTTCTTTCACTGTCCCGCCTTGAGAATATTCACGGTCTGCAACTGGCTGCTGCTCGCTGCTGCTTCGGCGGCGGGGCTGCTCATTTGCATAAAGTTCAGCTTCTTCATTTTTTCCAGTAGACAAACCAGTCAGCAGGGCCATTTCTAGCTTTTTGGAGGCTCGTTGCAAAATCTTCTTTTGCCCCCCTATTTAAATCACTTTTGAATACACACCAAATTTGCATCATATTCATATGAAACCAAATGCAACTTTGCACATAAAAGTCTTAATTCAATTCACCTTAGCTGCATTGTTAACATTATATATAAATAAATATATATATATATATATACACACGTGTATATGTACACATATATATATATATATATATATATTTATATATATATACACACGTGTATATATATATATTGAAATATTAATGTAAAAAATATATATAATGATGTGGTTGAATGACATCTGTGCTAAAAGATTTCCTTTGACTGTAGTGTGCTGACTCCCTAATTTCTTCACCTCCCCCATGTGTCCTTCAGCCCTTAAGGACCCAGATGTTGACTAGCAGTGCCAACATGGTGACTTTGCCCAACTTGAAGGCCTGGACTTGGTACTGTGTGAGCATTCAGTCATGCTATGACTTCTACAACAAGAGCAGCAGCTTCACCTCACCCCACTGCATGCAGACTGAAGGTAACACTTTTTAAATTGACACATTAATATCACACAATAATGCCTCAAGAATCTGCCTGTTGCTTCCCTCTGGGAATAGTTTAGTGTTTAGTGCCACTCATCTCCCGACAGATAAAGATTCAGTTCTGCCTCCCATTTCAATTTCACATACAAAGTACACCCTCCATTACATTTTTGAAAACTCTAAACAATTTGGAGACTGTTTTGGAGGGAGCACGTTTGTATGCACCTGTCAATACTTCAATCACATCGCTAACTTCTCTTGAATTTCCTTTTTTAATTTCTGTATTATAAAAGTGTCTTGAAAATATCTGAACAAGTTCTCATTTTCTAAGTTGAATTTGGTTTTGAGTTTTTCAAATGTTTTAAAAATGTTTCCCTCTACAAGTGTACATATAGCTGTTATTCATTTTTCTCTCCACCTTGTGAATGTGTTATCTGTCTGTCCAGATCTAAACCTTGAGGTCTGAGAAGGCACTAGAGTTAACTTGTAATTCATCTTCACAAAAGTCAGCAGTTATAAGCATGTTTTAATTTTATGTCTAGGCTAAATAATTGCATTTGTGAGGTGAATGTTTAGTGTATTGTAAATACTTTCCACACTATCCCCCAGAGACGAACATTAACAGATCAGAGCAGCGATCAGCAGTAATGTGAAGAAACAAGAACAGCTGACCAACACACATTGCAGCATTAAACAATTAAAACAACTCCAGGGTTTAAAGTACTTCAGCGTGGCGCCGGATTTCCGGCTTGACAGACATTTCTAGTATTTTTTTTATTTTATTTTTTGTGGCAACAGCTTGGCATAAATTAGCATTTAACGAATCATCTTCTGATTTTCAGCCAAGCACAGGGGTAGTTCCACCAATAGTGTTATCAAACCCAGCTGGCCAATAAGAGCTGAGTGGGGAGGGTCTAAAAACAACAAGCGCGCGCGCACACACACACACACACACACACGCACACACACACACACACACACTACTAACAATCACATGTTGTTTAGGTGTCCGTTACAGCCTGATATCCAAATGAGTGTGGGTGAATGTGCAACAGAAATGGACAATTGAACTGCGTTTGAATGATTAGCTTGTGTTAGCTTGACCGCCAGCTATCGGACACTGAGAGAAAACAGCATGCCAGGGCTCCAGACTGCGCCTAATTGGTCGCATTTTGCGTTTTGCTTATTTGGGCTTGCTCCCTAAACGTCGCCTTTCTCTCTATATATCCGTCTAATAACTTATTCAAACGCATGATAGTATATCGGACTGCAGGATGTTTCCACAGCCGCACTCCCTCTCCCTCACACACACGCACGCACAACAATGGCGTGTAGTGTAGATAAGTGTACAATGTTTAATAATAATGATTTATTCTATTAAGTGTCAATTTCATTCATTTAACATATTCAATGTTGAGTTTCATTACAGTTCCATTAAGGGGGCTGTCCAAGCAATTTGACATATTTGAGCATTTAATAAAAAATAGTAACGCTATAGTTACTTTTCCAGGTAATTAATTACTTTTACAGTGCAGTAACCCAGTTACTAACTCAGTTACTTTTTGGGGAAAGTAACTAGTAACTATAACTAATTACTTTTTTAAAGTAACGTTCCCAACACTGCTCATCACTGTGCACAAATGTACTGTATGTACTTAGTCCTAAAGAGCCTTCCTGGTGCCAGTAGATAGGCCTACATAGAAACATCCCAACAGGCTGTGCTTTGCAAGCGTACCAAAAAGTTTCATGCATTTGAAAAAAAAAATTCATGCGTGTGCTTCACCTACGCTGCTACAACTCCATCCTAAGGGAAACACTGCCGTCTGCGTTTTGTGCAACAGGTGGATGCGGTAGTCTACTGGTAGAGTAGAGAGAGAGAGCTTAGCGTTGAAGTAGAGTAGAGCAGGGCAGAGAGATGGAGGCAAAATATATTAAACCCAGTGTTAATACAGCAGAACTGGAGAGAGGGGTGAAAAATAAATGGAGGTGCCAGCCATCTTTGACAAAATTATAGACGGACCTCTTCCGAGGACGATTGACAAAGATTGGTTTCAGGGTTCAGGCTCAGGAAAATTTTTCACTTTGAGAAAATAACTCACTGCTCAGCCTGTTTTACCTCAAAAAACCCTGACCCTGCTCAGTGTCCTTGCTTTCTGGAGGCAGAGCAGGAGACTTTAAGTTGCTTTAAATTAATTCATTCATGAATTAATACAGTCATGTTTCAAATAAAAAGACTGCAGAACATTTATTATTCACCAGTACATGAACTGCATAGTGTCACTGCTAAAATATTACAGGGCGTAAATACTGGACACTACGCTGGCATAAATATGCCAAAATGGGTTGGTGTGAGCAACCACAGGTGGATATAATCCAACTGCCGCCCCCTGGTTTAAAAGTTAGGGTATGGAAGAATTTTGGCTTCTATGAAGTTGAGTAGAAAAAGGACCTGGACAAGAGCCACACTGTCAACAAGTAAATTCATCTGTGTAACTAATTATTAGTTATCAATTATTAGTCATTACAAATACAGTATGTAATGTTAAAAGTAGCATGTACCTAGTAGAGCTCACAGTCATGTCTCCATTAGGGATGTCCCGATCACATTTTTTTTGCATCCGATCCGATACAAAGTCCTTTATTTTGAAACCGAGTCCAATACCGAGTCCGATCCGATACTTTGCAAAGCATTAAGAAAGAAAAAAAAAGTTGTCCCATAAGGTTTGTTTTTTATTTAAATAATATCCAAAAAGCTTATCGGTGGTTCAGCAGCACAAAATGTAAACAAATTCAATATGTTGTTCTTGTCTTCAACAAACAAAAAAGGCCTATATCTTTTGCAGCGGTTTGACACATGAAACAAATATTTTTCTTTTACTCAGTCAAACCCCACAAAGAAACCATAAAACCGATAAAACAGGTCCCTTAACACCAAAATTAAATTGTTTTTACCTGGTTTCTGTAGAACAAAAGAATTATACTCAATTTTCAAAAATACAAATACAACTGTAATTAGTTTAAAGAAAGTTTATATTTTTTTCACCAAAGAAAAGAAATGTCCCGTTCCGTTCAGTCAGTTCAATCCAGTTCAAACAAAAAAAATCCCCTCCGGGATTTCCAAATAACATATCACAGTTCAGTTCAGTTCAATCCACACAGTTCGCTAAACAAAAGAAAACTCCACACCAGGTTTTCCAGGTAAACAAGGAAGTAAAGAAAATCCACTGTTTGCTCTGACTCAGTTCAGTTTCAAAACAATAAATCAACCCGGCCCGAAAGTTCCAAATAAGGAATAATGAAACGAAAAGTAACCCCCGGCTTTTGCCAACTCACGGGACCGTGGGTGAATGCCGTAACCCTCTGGCATTGTTTCAGGCGTGGAGGCACCATAGGATCCCTTGATATCCGTGGCGGGGAATCTGAGGTGAGGCCGGTGGCCGGATGGATGATATTCCACAGGGAAGCGCACCTATTTCGCAGACTTTGAGCGGTGTAAAATGCCGTGGTAGGCCGAATACGCAGAGGACTTCTGGCTCATTTCTCACTTGCCGGCGTCTCTCGCCATACTACCAGGAGCGGCATAATGTAGGGGCCGGTCCACCTGGGCTCAGCTGATCAAGCCATCCCACTGGCCGATAGCACCAGTGGGTGTGTCTGGAGGTGAGCAAGCCATCAGCTGATAACCACTGTCTTATAAAAAAAAAATATTTATAAAATTGGAAAGCGGAGGCAACAATGAACAACATAGATGAAAAACCTGGCCATTTTTGTTGTTTTGATTCCTCCGATCTTTTATTACCAATTCCGATTTTGTAAAAATAACATGATCTGCGCCAATACCGGATCCAAGGATCGAATCGGGACATCCCTAGTCTCCATGTTTGCATATACTCAGGACATAAGTGTATGTAGCTGATAACAGATGCAACGTCACTCAAATATGATGTAATCTGTGTATTTGTGTCACTTTAACAGGTGTCATTCCATGGTGGCAGATCTTGGGGTACTTCCTGGTCTCTCTGGTTAGCTGCTTCATGGTCATGCTGCTCTTACTCTGTGGCTTCTTTTGGTTCGTAAAGACCCTCAAGGCCACGTTGTACCCCTCCATCCAGCTCCCTCCACACTTCCAGGTATGCAGCCACAGCTTTGGCATTTTTTTTGGTGTTGGTCAAAGAAGATATGGCTAACCTATGGATATAGCAGCTGACTGGCCACTCCATTGCTTACGAGAGAACAAATCATTGGCATTTCAGCATTTTATCTCACTGAAGTTTATATATTCAGTTTCACCAGGACGTCTCATGTCAATCTTTCCTTACTCCTCTTCCTCCATCTCACCCTGCACCTCCTTCCAGTATCTTTATGACTCACCTGGCTCTGACATTCCTCACCTCCTCACCCCGGATTCAGACTCAGACCTGTTGTGCGACAAGGTGACCGTCTGTCCAGAGCCACTGGTCCTGGAAATCCATGAGCCCCCCCCTGAGGTCCTGCCAGCACCCCCTTTAGGCCTGGAGCCAGACAGCAGGTCAGTTTATCTCTCACATGACATCAGCTCACGTTTCATTCATGTTTACATGTTTTCATATTTATATGGCCTTCAGTGACTCAGCCAGTACTTCACAGTGTTCACATATCATCATAATGTGTGGTGTAATGTATTTTTGTTTTGTTTTTTTGTCAGTAAGTGAATGAACACATGTACCCTCTCCTTTATGTCTCCAGTGGCAGACACAGTCGTCAGGACAGCAGCGGCAGTGGAGACTCAGGAGTGTACTCCACAGGGGGCAGCTCCAGCCTGCGGCAGCCCAACAGCAATCAATCCTCTGCAGGGGCTGAAGACTGTGAGCAGGGTCACTTTGACTTGCAGCAGGTGAAGATGCAGGACATGGCTCCGAGGCTCAAGACTCAACTTCTGATCACAGACGAGGGCATTGTAGACATGTGTGTCTGAAGGCATGCATGCTAAAAACACATTTGTTGAGAAGAGCGAAGATGATATTGTGGAAAATGTGCAGTGTGCCTTTTCTCCAGCTGTCACTGTGAAACCCAGAGGGGAAAGCATCAGGTCTGTACAAAAAAAACAAAAGTGTAAAAGACAAGGATTATTAGAATACACAAGATGATGAGTGACAGACTCACACAGGGATCAGAACTGATCTGCTGTGATGTCATTTGCAAGGAGAAGGGATGTGGTCTTCACTGTTGATTTATCTTTCCTCAAAGTAGCTTTTGAAAATGCCGATCCTCATGTGATCTCCTAGGAAGTACTGTACTGATACTGTAGTGATTTGAATATGTTATATGTTCCCTTTACCTTGTCTCTAAAGCCACTGTCTGAACATCCATACTGTGAGAGGTCAACAGGTTGCGCTAATTTGACTAAATGTGGCTGAGAGGATCAGAGTCTATTTGTGTAGCAGTCTGCATTAAAGGAATACTGACCATTTCTTAAAAATGACCATCTCTACATCAGTTACTCACCGTGTGTCACCTTGAATTGGTGAAGAAAACTGTCTTTTTTCTTGCATTCATCCAAGGGGACACAAAGAATCCAAAAACAGCAAATATTGTGATGAATTGAAGTCACTGGGGTCCACATTTAACAATAGCAAAACTATATCAAAACATCTGCTTACAAACTCTCACAACTTGTACACTATAATTCAAGTCTCAATTATCCAGCTGTATGCTCAGTTCCTTCCATATGCATTGCATTACCCTGCCTTCAGCCCTTGCTCTCCGGGATTGAAAGTGTAAGCATTGATAAGTTTCTGTCCCAGTCAGAATGGGTTGAAGGCAAGACACAAAACTGAAATGAAGAAAAAAAAAAAAGTTTTCTTAACAAATTTAAGGTAACATTACATCAATAATTGAAATGTAAATTGTAATTTTGTGGGTAAAGTATTCCTTTAATCTAGTCTTTAAGAGTTGAATCAGCTTCATGTCCTGTCGCTGTAATGAGTCAGCAGAAGTAGCTTAAAGGTGCTAATTAGGGAACATTAAATAAACATAAGCAGATAAATTCAAATAGAGTGCCCCAGTAATGAGTCCTAAAACCCGTAAATGAGTCAGCATTTTTGCACTCTCGGTTCCCCCGTTTCAAAGTCAATACATTTTTTGAATGGGTTTTTGGTTAGATGGCTGAAATAAGGTCTGTGGTTAACACAAGCTTTAGAGACTTTCACATTTTGTTTTGTGACATAAATACATCAGTAAATACCCCACTGTGAATTCTGAAGCCTTTGTTTATCTTTTAAAAGGTGGTTGCTAACAATACAGAATGTTATCATGCTGCTTACAGCTTCACAGCCCTGTAGTGGTAGGGATGCTAAGTCATGGAACTGTAGTTTAGTTTGTTTATAGCCCAGCCTTAGCCGTTTTTTTAGCAATTCCTTTGAGGCTTTAAAAATCATGAAAGTGGTGTTCATTTGTGAAGATTATCTTGCTGCAATAATCCAAAATCCAATGGAAAAATCCCATAGGCTTTTTGATGAGGGAACCAGGGCAATGCTAAATTCCACGTCAGCCTACAGAAAAACGTCCTCTCTGGAACACTCTGTAGAGTGACCTCAGAGTGATGATTGACACCAACAGTGGATGTAGATGCAGCCATTGTCATTGCAAGAGGTGGGGGCTTTGAATGGAGTCAACCACCTGTCTGTTGTGCACCTACAGGAGAGTGCAGTGAGATTTAACAAATGATAATGACATTAGTCAGAAACAGGACCAGTAAATCCTTCATGAAGGTTAGAATGTTCTGATTTTGTTCAAACTGTTTGATTGACAGCTGTATGATCATTCTGGATGCTGATGTTGGTGGTGCTGTTGACCTGCATTATGTTTGTGAAAGGTGTTAGTTACTGAACCTATCCTCATTGGTATAAAAGGGGTGGACAAAACACCTTTAGGATAATACATTACAGTTCAATAGCACTATTGGCAGTGCTGGTCATTGCCGCCTCAGCGTAAGACCTATTGACATTGTGATACTTATTTGTTCTGTGTTTCTGTTTTGCCAAAATGTCTGTGTTGATCAGATGAACTGGAGAAATCCACTTTAAATAGAGTAGTTTGACCTGAACAGGAGTCTCTGTTGATATCCAGCAATCCATCCAGCTACATGTTGAATTTCTCCACATAAAAAGAAACATTGTCCACCTTGTAACATACTGTAAGTAATATCTCAGTGTAAAAAAAAAAAAAAAAAAAAAAGGAATGAGCTACTAATTTATCTCTGTCCTTCAGTTTTCCTGCTTTTCCATCTCATTAGCAATCTGACTAAATAGCCAGAATAACCTAGTGATGACTATTATGAAAGAAGAGGTTTCATTCTGTGTGAATGTCTTTTATTCAACCATTATGATTCTTTAAGAATCTTGGTGCCATAATGGTTCTATTTGTTTTTTATGACATTTTATTTGTATTAAATATATTTTCCTCACGTTTATCATTTGAGCGATATTATTTCCACCTCTGTTGATCTTTCATGTTTGTTTTGAGGGACTTATTCCTCTATGTTTCCCTCTCACATTTCTCTGACTTCACATTTAGCAAAGACAGACATAAGCTTAGCAAACAGATTTTGTAAATAGATAAAGAAGCGAGAGAGGTGTATGTGCTCTGTGTACTTGTACAATTAACATCTTTAATCTACCATCTGCTTTCTAACAACAAATTGCCTTTTCCTGATTCTGCAATGCTAGAATGTATAGGTAAAATTTTAGGCAGTTTTGTAATTGAAGACACAAAACAGAAACAAATCAAACTGATCTGCTTGTAGAATGTGTTGGAAAAATGTCAACAAAACAAATATGAATTCAAGGCAAGATATAAAGTAGTTTTTCCCTTAAAAGGACCCTAAAAAGTGCACAGTCGCAAATGTCATAACCTTCCAGGTCTTTCAGTGCTTGTAAAAAACTGTCCTTGTGACCTTGTCATTTATACCCCTTTTCCACCAAAATTAGTGCTTGCACATGGGTTTTTAAACATGAGTAAGCCTGCTAAGAATAGGCCATGGACTCCTTTCCCATTGCCAGACCAGTGTGTATATGGGGCTCTGCAGCAGACGAGTATGTTTTCTATGCCTGTGTGGATTTTTTTGAAGTGTTATGTTGGACGTCACGGACAGGCCAGAAAACAGGTTAGTAGAAAGCAGTATGGAGGCCAGTAAAAACTTAATGGTGGTTACTTCTTTCTATATATGCCTTACTCATTCAGTCTGTCCTAAAGCTGGTACAGACTAATTATGTAGTGTTTGAGTGCTACTTGAGTGGAGATGCATACTAATTTGTGATAACATGTTATTGCATCTCGCCAGTAAAGGGGCTAAAATTAGCGGGTTCACCATGGTGTTGGGTTTCCATCACTGCCCATCAGAGCTGATTGGAGCCGAATTGAGCCAGAGCCAATAATACCTGCGACGACCGCAGAGTCATTTGACGTGGGAGTAAATGCTAATTGTAACCTTTCCCATTACATCCAGAAACCAGGTGTTAACAGTTTTTTTTGTGAGGTGGAAAAGGGACTTAAATTTCCTTAAGTTTGATCCAGTTTGACTTCCTCATTGTTGCAGAATTTCCATTCTACACTGTCTCTACATCTCACCCATCACTGTCCATTCTAACTTGAAATTGTATATAAGCATATTGTTAAGCAGTGTACTGGTAAAGTACGTGTACGTAAACCAGTGGTGATGTCAGTGTACATCTCTGGTCTCACATCCACCAACTATTGAATCCCCTGCACCCATGTTAATGGACAATCATGAAAATGAAATAAATGGCTTCTAACACCAAACCTTGGTGTCAAAATAAGTGACTTTACTTTGCATGGATTCTCATAAATACACACGCTGAGCTCTAGACTGTGCTTAAAGCTGACACATTGGTCCTAGGGTTCAAGCAACCTATTTAAAGAAGCAGTCAACCCCAAATCAGGACTGTAGTACTCATGTCTGGTCTCCAGACATTGTTTTTTCTGTTATGTTGGACTTGTGACAGTCTGGTGTTTTTACCCAGACTTGTGTTGTTCTCATGTCCTACCATTTTTTTTAAGTGTGTTGTAAAAACAATGCATCAATGGCTTAGCTATACAGTTTAATGGACAAATGTGTGAAAAAGGCTTTCATTGTCTCATTACTAACTCATTTTTTTTTCTCTTTTTTTTCCTTTTTAATGACAATCTCAGTAAATAATATATCATTTAGGCAGATTTGAATTGTTTTATGTTCCCATCACATTTCAAAACTTTCTGTATTCCAAGGACCGCTCTCTTCCCAGACCCAGGTTACCAGCATGCTTTTATGGTTTGACTGTGATTACCTGATTCTGTCCAGCTGTCTGATCGCCAGCTGAGACACTCCCCCTCCCTCCTCCAGCAGCCGGCAACTCAGCCACACCCCGCTGCCACATCAACATATTTATATAAACACACGGCCATATATTGTAATACCTACAGATAATTACAGTTCCCCTCAGTTCTACAGATGTTTTCTTGCATCTGTTGAGCTCATAGTTTTGCTTTTACAGACAGTACTCAAAACAATGGAATACTTTGCACATCTATTTCCAAACAGGTGCATAGGCGAGGGACGAGAAGAATAAAACTTGTAGAAAAGACTCCCGCACACCATCTAACGTGCAAAAATCATGATTTTAATGCTGCAACGTTTTGGTGGCTAGACCTTCTTCAGGCAAACAACCAGTAACAACTGTTTTGGTTGAGTCTCAACACTCTCTGTGCTTTTCAGCTGTAGCAGGCAACTGTTTTCAAAGAAAAAGCTCTTTAAAGCCACTGTATACTACCTGCTCAGCCAGCCTGGTCTCATTCCCAGGTCATCAAATACCCAAGCTTTGTCAGATGGTATCTCTTAGTGACGCACAGGACCACTTATGTGACACACAACTGAAACACACTGGAACATCTGGTTAATGTTGTGAAACAGTTGTGGTTAGGTTTATTTAACAAAACCATATGGTAAGTTTCAGAAAAAGGATCATGTTTTGGGTCATGGATGTATAACAATACCTGGATACAGTGTTGGAGGCAGTGCCCCAGTTATTCCTGTGAAAGTTGCTCTGTGGCACATCAAGCCAAAAAGTTCAACTGCTGCATAAACTAGTTATCAGAATGATCAGTGTAGGATCAAAATGTATCCTTACCATATATAGACATGTCATGTCCTGCTGTTTAAAGAGCATTCTGCTTTCTTCTGATGTGTCAGTTTTGAATTTGACCTGCAGTGCCCCATGTCCTTGAGTGCATTTATGTATGTATGAGAAACATGCTTTGTTGCTGTTCTCAAGATGCTTATCAGCTATGCCAAGGTTTTTTCAAAATATGTTACTGTCATTGTTCTTTGTCAGCCATCAGGTTGCACCTAAGTGTAGCAGCTCTTACCTTCAACTGAAATAGATTTACTCTGTCACACTCTTTTTATATTACTCACTCATTAAATAACACAAAAGACAACCTTCATTTACTCATTTCTCCACCACTTGCATATCCACCACCACCGGCATAGCTTCCACAGAGTGGCCCACAGTGCAGGCACCATAGAGACTTCTGCTGGCAGAGCCAGCTTGGTTCAGTTTGGTTTAGCCCTTTGTTTACTTGAATGGGGATAAAATGATTTAATTGTACAGCTCCTCACAACATTCCAAATGTTATAAGACAGAATAGGTTAAATCCTTATAGTAAAAAGAGTTATTTTGTAGGGGGTTGTGATGCTCAAGAAATCCACTGATTTACATTTATTTATTGTACTGATTTATTTCTTTTGCCATGTAAGTCAATAGGGGAAAAGTCTCTTAGGACCACAGGGCATCATGTCCTTCCATCCATCCACTTTCATCTGCTCACGGGGATAGCAGGCTAAGCAAAGCACCTAATACATCCCTCTCCCCAGCAAGACTTTCCAGCTCCTCCTGGGGAACCCCAAGGCATTCCCAGGCCAGATGAGATATATAATCCTTCCAGCGTGTTCTTGGTCTGCCCTGGGGCCCCCTACCAGTGGGACGTGCCCGGAACACCTCTAACAGGAGGCACCCAGGAGGCATTCTGATCAGATGCCCAAACCACCTAAACTGACCCCTGTCGACGCCAAGGAGCAGCAGCTCTACTCCGAGCTCCCTCCGGATGTCCAAGCTCCATACCCTGCCTCTAAGGCTGAGCCCAGACACCCCATGGAGGAAACATATTTCAGCTGCTTGTATCCGTTACCTCATTCTCTTGGTCATTACCTAGAATTTATGACCTTAGGTGAGGGCTGGGACATAGATGGACCAGTAAATTGAAAGCTCCGCCTCCTGGCTCCGCTCCCTCTTCACAATGACGGTGTGGCACAGCACCTACATCACTGCAGAATCCAGTTTGGATTATCTGGTGCTAATGTGGTGTTAAAATGCACTAGAATACAGGAAATGGCATCTACTTATGTTACGACCCCTAGCTCGTGGTGGGAAAAGGGAAGCAACATAAACCAGTTGTAATTGGTAAAAGTGAAATTATTTATTAAACAAGGTTTGGCAAACAGAAATTGCGAGGCAAAGCTAAAGGAAAAGGGCTGAAAGGGCTGATGGATGCTGCTCAAATTAAAGAAACAAATAGAACCAAAACTAGAGTACTAATAAGGGGACTAAATAAATCAAAAGCAAAAACAAAATCGCTAATTAACTCTTGATTATTTTAAAACATAACACAATTAGAACAGCACCCCTTAACCTAGTGTGTCTAAACAGAAGAAATGCCTATCAGTATTGTTAGTGCAATCAGTTATTGAAACTTACGTACCCTAGCCCAGTCCTATCTATCAAGTGCCTCATAAACTTCAAACATTCAAGTTAATGCAACATTAACATTTACATAATTCGGGAGACACATCTGGCAAGCTGCTCTACAGCCGCTGATTGATGATCTGGCTGAGTCTTATATAGCCTTGCTCCTCAGCTGCAGCCTGGGGATTGGTGGAGCTGATGTGGTACCGTACCAATCCAAACGAAGGAGACGCGGCCAGGAGATGGAAGGTGGAGTGAAGACACACTTCCTCAGCGTGAGCCAATCAGGTGCAGGGGATCACACAGCCTGCTCAGCATGAAACACAACTATACACAAAGTTAAACTATGAGGCAGGGGTACGGCGGCAGTGGCCGTAACAACTTAATTGAAAATGTTCTGGGGGAGGACCCCCAGACCTTCATACATCCATGTCTCTGTGTGTTCTTCACAGTCCAACGTTGAATCTACACAGTTCTCGTGGATACTGATCCTAACTGCAAACTAACTTGAGTAGTCTGTCTAGTTAAGGCCCAAACATACTCGGGCGAAACGTACGCGGAGTGGACTCCGTGGAGGTCCGCCCAGACCAAAAGCGGACGTCCGCAAGCCCTGTGCGCGCAAAGCTCAGATTTTACGACCGCGCGGACTCCGCTCCGCACACCAGTGACTGCTCGGCATGTATTTTTCACATCGATGTGCAAGAATTGTGGGTAATGTAGTGTGTTTCACGGACATTTTTACAGGAAACTACAAGGTGGAAGTCCGCTCCACTTATAGTACGCCCGAGTATGTTCGGGCCTTTAGTCTGTTTTAAGGCTATATAATGTGCCATTTGTATAACATATAAACATGTCTAATGTGCCCTCGAAAACACGCGGAACTTAGTGTCCTCTTCAATGGCGAGAACGCGCTGTATGTGCCCTTTTTTTTCTTTTCGCCCCTGCCCTTCAAAAAGTCTGTGCACGCCACTGCTCTCTCTCGTACCCTGCACGGACTTCGTCACTCTTATGATGGACAACCCACAGGCCTCACTGTGCAATGTTTTCATTGGAACTACTATCTGCCAAAGAAATATCCTTTATGAAAATTTGAGAGATGTAATAAGACACATTGCTGTTTAGATTTTCTAATGATTTACTGCTGTGAGCACCACAAACCACTTTCCCCTCACCTCCGTAGGTCTTTATCAACAAAGGTCATCCTACTATTGAATGGAGAAACCTCTGTCCCTCCCAGCGGTTCTATATTCGACATTCGCTTGTTTTTTCTGTTTCTAACCTTAATAGCGTCATGAAAACCGCACCAATTCCACCCAAGCTGGTATTATTTTGTAGAGACAAGTGAGAGACATTTCACAGGTCTCATTAACTCACCAACCTCAGTGGTTGTGGCGAAAACTCAAAGGAACAACGCTGAATATCCTTCCGAGTACGGAAGGATATTCAACAACACACAAATCCTGTCATGACCAGAAGGCTAAGAGTCTCACAGCATATTATTATTATTATTATTAATTATTATTATTATTATTATTATTATTATTATTATTATTATTATTATAATAATACTTTTTGGGGGGGCGGGGGGTTCCTTATCCGCTGTGAGGGTCCTAAGGACAGAGGGATGTCGTATGCTGTAAAGCCCTGTGAGGCAGATTGTGATTTGTGATATTGGGCTTTATAAATAAAATTGATTGATTGATTGATTGATTGATTTTACTCTGATACAGGTATATACCATGTACAACAATCCCATTTTAATATTAAAAAATTCCTGTATTGTTCCTTTATTTAAACTGTATAAACAGAAGCATCCACTTATTTCAAGATATATGTAATAAACGATGTAATTAAGGACTCAGTAGTAAACATTTATTCATATCCAGTAACTACTAAGTAGGAGGAGTTGTTTCACACTTGTCAATCAATCAATCAATTTTATTTATAAAGCCGAATATCACAAATCACAATTTGCCTCACAGGGCTTTACAGCATATGACATCCCTCTGTCCTTATGACCCTCGCAGCGGATACAAAACTGCAGGGTGTATTTGGTTAATATTCATTTGAAAATTTTCAGCATTTGAGGTTTACACACCAATCCGTTGCAACATTTTTCCATTGTAGTGTGCCACTTTTACATCAAATGGAAGGGAAAATCCTGTTTCTCTCCTGCAGTCCCTACTGCACTGGGCTTTGTAACAATGTCCCGCCTACAGCCCCCTCTGATTGGTTACACGGCACAAGTGGGTTACACGGCACAAGTGATAGCCAATCAACACTGACGCCTGTGCATGCTTTCACATC
This sequence comes from Epinephelus moara, assembly GCF_006386435.1. Classification (NCBI taxonomy): domain Eukaryota; kingdom Metazoa; phylum Chordata; class Actinopteri; order Perciformes; family Serranidae; genus Epinephelus; species Epinephelus moara. The sequence goes on from NC_065512.1 coordinate 41,522,664, forward strand.
ATGTCACAGCAGAGTACAGACGGGAGAGGCTCCGGTGAGCCAGCGGTAATTTTGAAGGTAAGGTAACAGAAACCAGACAGAAACGAAAGTTGCAATAAAAATCCTCTATGCTGAAGTTTTAAAGTCACCACCGCATTATATGATCCATTTCAATGATGACATGCTTGCCCAGAGGCGAAATTTCGACGTAACTGCCTGTTCAATTCACATCAACCGCGATACAATTTTGCAAAAAATCTAAATGATTTAGCTTCTAAAAATAAATAGCACCAAGGCAAAAAAGAGATGTTGGAGCTATAAGTCAAAAAGTCTGGTAACCACTGGAAGTTTAATCTTTATTTATAAACTCATTATGCTATAAAAGTTTAATCTGAAAAGTAACTACTAAAGCTAGTGACCAAGGTTAATGGTGCTCTCTTTATCTCTTAATCAGGCTGGATCAGATGCTTTTGGTTTATATATAATTTAACATATTTATTAAAGGCATTTCAAGTGAGATTTGTGTTGGAGTTTGTGTTGAGTTGAAGTATCAGTCAAATAATCAACAATTAGATATTTATTCAAAATCATGCAGCCCTAATTAAAATCCTACTACCAGCTAAATTTACTTGGGGTATTAAAAAAAAGTTTTCATAATAAACACGTTCCTTTGCAACACATAGATTTCTATTTCTTCATTTTGTGACCGCAACACCAAGCCCCCCGCTCTGGAAAAGATTTCAGATTTCAGGCACACAAATCTTCCTTGCTCCACATTTCAGGCACAAAATTTTTTCTTGCTTTAACCCCTATTCATGTCAGTGGGAAGATCCTTTTAAAACGAAGAATGTTAACTAATGGAGTAATACTTATTTTAATACATTTGCAAAGAATGTTAGCACTCCCCCCTCCTGAACGGAAAGCAATAGAGACTTGAAACCAACCTACGACCTTCTGTTCCGGACTGTTCCAGACTCCAATATTTCCGTTAAGTCCTAAATGGTAAGCAATAGAGACTTGAAACCAACTTTTATGGAGGGGTTAATGTGCATGTACAACTTTTATTTTATTTCATGCCAATTTGATAAAATGTAATGTTGGCTGGTAGACCTGAAAATCATCATATCATTGATAACAGTGATAACAGTGTGACAGCTTTTATAATTATTTTTTGTAATGATTCTCTATTATCTCTGTTTCAGACTCCATTACTTTGGCTTGTGTGATTGACACTGATGGTGATTTCTGAATGGTAAGTGATAGAGATTTGAAATCAACTTTTACTGAGGGGTTCATGTACCTGGTGTTCACCTGTCTTGGTTCCGTGACGTTATGACCTTGCATTCCAGACTGTTTCAGACTCCATTACTTCCGTTAAGTACGGTTTCTTATTGCATTCATTATTAATTATGTACTTTTTATGTTTTTGTAAGATTATCTTACAAAATCAGAAAAAAATAAGTAAATACTAATGAATGCAATAATCTACAATACGATAGAGACTTGAAACCGACTTTTACCAGTGGTTCATGTACCAGGTGTTCACCTGTCTTGGTTCAGTAAAGTTATGAACTTCCGTTCTGGACTGTTTCAGATTCCATTACTTCCGTTAATCTTGAGCGGCATTTAACATTGCATCACAACATTGATAAAATATACCAGTGGGTTTGACTACAACATGGCAATATTGTCACAGCGGAGACACATGGTCAAATGCATTATTTATTCACAAAGCCACCCACAAAATGCACAACGATACAAGTGAATCATTTATTTTAAGTGTAGTTATAAGTCTCATTATTATAAATGCAGAATGGGAATGAGACATGAGATCAGTTCTTAAAAATGGAGGACAAAATCTGAAAGGCACTTGTAATTCATGTAGGCCTATCCTGTATATGTTTATGCTTTGTTACTTAAGGGTATGCTTCATGTAATGTTTTTGTCAGATAGATATACACAATAGAACTTGAATCTGAGCACTTATTGAGTCAGACTAACTTTAAATGCGCTGTATGTAAGAATGTGGCCAAAACGGTTACTGCACTCAAATTCAAAATATTGCCACGAGTCGTGTCCGCCCCCCCCCCC
>NC_065512.1:41524777-41533037 GCF_006386435.1 Epinephelus moara
TGCTGAGACTCTACTGACTGTGTGACTGGTAGACGGCGGTGGGTGGCGCAACAGGCCAAAACACACATTCAAAACATAAACATGATTTGCGGACTGTAAAAATGTTTTTCAAATGCAAATATTCTGGCTGTACTGTTGTTGTCCGTGAGATCAGTATGTTGTATGAACATTATTCCTTAGTCTCTGTGACATATTAGGATGATTTTATGACTATTTGCTTTAGATTTCTTACATATAGCTCCTTTAATTAAGTTAAAGTAACCATGACACTGACATTATTACCTCACATGGCAAGAACATAACACATAATATCTTATAAACAGAAACAATGTGTCACAGCGTCCGTATAACTGTCCGTGGTGCTGAACACCATGCTTAAAAAACAGAAATGCGTGCAGTGCAGCAGCAGCGTTTAAAAAAGAAACCACTGGTCATTAACATGAGATCAGTTCTTGCTGTCAGTTAATGGTTTAATGGCCATTAATGACAGCAACAACTTAGTTATTTGTGTTTCCTGTGAATTGTAATGCATTTTTATTAACTTTATTTCATTTATTTATTTTTGGGTAAATACATTTTTGGATGCTGCAACGCAACCAGGGGTTGCTGAACCCCCTACTTCCTGCAGTGATAAATTAGACTTTAAACTTGATAGTACATCTTATCCATGGGAATTAAGGCCAATGTGTGGATTATACTTTGCACATGGACAAGTGATGAGATTGTGTGACTTTTTATTGTGTTTTTAACTGTGGCTTCTCATATTTTGTTTGGACTACTTCTCTTGATTTTTTTGATTTTTTTAGACTCCCGAGGAAGCTGGGTTCTGGGCATACATTCATACATTTATATTTCTGTATGGTTGATTGCCCTGCTCTTGTTTCCTGCTTTTCTGTGTAATGTCGGTTGCGACATTATTTGTTTTACAGTAATATATAATGGTTTAGGGAGCAATAAGAGTCTCTTTCATTAATCTATAATTTGACTGCATATGTTGGTGGTTCAAAGTGTGAGTTTTTCTGTTTTTTTTGTGGGGGATAAAGCCGTTTATTCAGTCTTTTTGTAGGACCCATTTTAAAACACTTGCTGTCAGTTTTGTGCTTTTAAAGTCTAATTTCATTTTCAATCAAGTGTCTTAGCAGTCCAAACAAATTACTAATAAAATGTTTTACTTATGTTTCTATTTGAAGGGCCTGCAATTGACTACATTCATCATGGGGCGTACAAGAAAAGGTGGTAGAATACCCAAGGAGGATCTGTGGTTAAGGGCTGGTGGTGAACAGCGTGTAATTAGGGAATTATTAGATGTGAAAATAACTCAAAGGGAAACATCTTGGAACTCTGAAGTATGGGCAGAGCTTTCCATTCGTTTATTTGCGATTAACCAAGAGAGACTAAAGAAATGGCTGCATGTTGTATGGCTACAAGACAGACGAGGGGTTAGGACTGCAACCAAACAACTGACATCACATGCTTATGTACAAGTTAGAGACCATGTTTGTTCCAACCACAACCATGAAGCAGAAACAGAAAATTTGGATGAAGTTAGGAATGAGGAGGGTGCCATCCCTGAGCTTGATGCTTACCCGGATGAAGAAAATCCTGATGTTGAGGACCTTCCTGACTCTGCCACAGATACAGCAACGAGTACAACTATAGCAGTCGATACAACTACTGAAGTGAGGAGTGAGGAGAGTGCCATTGATGCGTCTGATGCCTACCTGGGTGAAATAAGTCAGTTCAGCAAAGTTGAGAAGCACTTTAGAACCGGATGCCACACTGGAAAAACATCAAATGATGATAGGATGCACAAAAGTGAAAAAGATCCAAGATACAGACCTACACAACCTGGACCTAAAAAATTTAAAATGCGCATTAAGAGGGACAAATGGGACAAGATTAAGCCAAGTTATGGATCATCAAAACTCAAGAAGTCATGGACACATGTCCTATACAATAGCTTTCGAAAGCACAAGCCTTGCTGTTCACTTGCATTCAAGTACCAGCATCTTAGAGCACCTAACAGCCGAAAGACATCATCACCTTATGTAAAAATAAAAGTGGTTTGCATGTTTTCTTCATGCAAAGCCACATACTTCTTTGAACTTCCAAACAAACCCTCAAAGAATGCAAAAAGCATTTCATTTCACGTGTCTCGATTAGGTAAAGTGGCACATTTACTGGATGAGACAAGGGCAAGGCCAGCCAGCAATAAGAAGAGAGGGAAAATTGCGAAGGCAATCACTGGTGGGGTGAGTAACACCTTTTATCAGAGGCTGGGGAAAACGCCATCATTGGAACTACTCGCTGGTAACCTCACCCGAGCACTGTCAAAAGACGTACTCAAAGTTGTGTCAGCAGAGATAAGTAGAAGCACTAGGCTTCATGAAGACATGTTGCTGGAGCTAATACTGACACAGCAAATAAAGAGAGAGTCCGATACTGGTTACATTTTCTGCCCAGGGTACATTCGACATCTGCAAGTGGATCCCTTTGGTGTCCACATGTACACAGAACAAGGAATTGCAATTTTTGCAGCTCATCTCCGCCAAAGTTCTCCAGTGACCCTCTTCCTTGATGCCACGGGTGGCGTTGTGCTCCGGCTCCCCAACCAACCCAAGAGGGTTCTGTATTACGCCCTCTGTTTGTCAGGTGACGGCAAAAACAAACCACCTCTTCCTGTCAGTGAAATGGTCACCAATGACCACACCGTGGCCAATCTGTCCTTTTGGCAAATTAAATTTTTGACAAAAGTCAAAAAAATCACTGCCAATAAAGTAAGTCAAGTGGAAACTTGTTGTGTTTGGATGGAGACAAAAACCACTCCGTGTAGCTTCGTCTATGAGCCTTTACTGAACTTACGACACCTCACACTTTACGGCACACTGTACACAGTGCAGTGAAAACTTAAAGGCACAGGAACACAATACTGAACGTCTTCAGACATAACAGAAACTGACTACAGTTGGGCCCTAATGCAAGGTGTTTTGCTGGCCTTCAACAAGCAAGATATTTTGGGATACCTTGAGATGCTGTGTAGAATCATTAAAGGCTCTTTTACCAAAAATGAGCTGAAGGGCATCACTGCGCTACATCTGTGCTCAGCACATATCCTGAAGGCCGTTTCTGTTTCCTTTTCCAGGAAGACCAGAGATAGCCAACTATGTGCATGCGCAGGAGGTGACGGAGAGAGAGTGCTCATTCACAAGCTCTCTCTACCGTCACGTCCTGCGCATGCGTATAGCTGGCTATGAGCTACAGTGACCATTTAGCCAGTAAACATACGTGAAATACCGTCTTCTCGACATAATAATGTACACCGTGGCTTCCAGACATATCGAGTGTGGCTGAGTAGAGGTTTGGAGGATTTTGAAGGTTTTTTGGCAGTTTTGCCAGTGGTCCCCGCAGACATCCGTTGTTTGGAAAAATACTGAAAGCTGTCTCCTCGTGGGACTCCAGCAGTGCTCGGGGGATTAAAAAACTTCACCCGACGTCTTATCAGCATGGGGGTGAGTAGATAATGACTGATTTTTCATTTTTGGGTGAACTATTCCTTTAAGTATAGATGCATACCCACGGCTGCAGCAAAGATAATTGTATTTTTTCACTTTGCTTCAGCTACTTACAATTAATAGCCTACCAAAACTTTATATGTTTCATGCTTGAATAACAACTTGCATGCTTGTTCTAAATTAACAGCAGAGAATTTGGAGAAAAAGGGACAGCGAAGTGGTCGTTGCAGTCATTTAATCACCTGACAAGACTAACACGTACACACTTCGTCAGAGTGAATTCAATTCTCTAGCACCACACAAGTGGTTGCTGGGTGAGGTAAATATTTCTTACATAACCATCACCTTTGTATTCCTATAGATTTTGAAGTTTCAGAAAAATCATTAATAGAATAATCTATTTTTCAGAGAATCCAGTGCTATCTCAGAGCCATCCTGAACATGAAAGGGTTTGGAAAAAGAATATACCCCTTAAACCATTACTCAGCTGGAGTCATAGTTTTTGGAGAACGGTCTGCCATGAGTAATCACTCATTGCGCAAGGTAAATCTAATAAATTTGTATAAATGAAACTTTTTTAAACATAAGAAACATGAAAAATTATCTCAATAAAATGTTTGTGTGTTTGCAATTACTGTACAAGGTTAACTTTGACAACTACGACGGTAGGATTCATGAATGTTGGACACAACCACTGGAAATTGTTGGTAAGAACCTTAAAGCCTCAGTGTGTAAAAATGGTGAGTAACAGTGACATCAGCGGTCAGATTCTAGATTGCAGTGCTCACTCGCGCTCACTCACTCACCCCTCCCGTTGGGTAAGTGACGGTGGCCTTGAAGGACAAAAAGCCTTGTGCAGACAACAGAGTTTTTCGAGTTTTTCAGGAGTATCTAGCTACGAGGTGAATATTTATTTAGGAATCTAAACCATGTTATGATATGTTATAGCTTACCAGTGAGATATAGGTTATCTGTGAGATATATGTTAGGAGTGTTTTATTTCTAATTGTTTTGGTAACACGAGCAAACATTAGCACAGTAATGCTAAGATAACACGTTTTATGTGATAGTCACGGCACAGTGTGGCAAATATAGGTTGGTACGATTGTAATATATGCGTTTTCAGAGTGTTCTTCCACAGGACACAGGGAGATGAGGAAGAGGGAGAGGGAGAGGAGGAAAACCAGGGAGAGGAAGGGGGCGAGGGGGTAGAGGCGGTGCAGGAACGGCCAGGCGAAGAGGTGTGTCTCGGCTACCCAGAGGGAAGAGGAGGAGGAGAGGGTGGCAGCCTTCGCAGCAGCGCGAGAGGAATCAACAGATTAGGCTGTAGGCTAGGCTAACCATTTAGCTGTAGCTCTGGGATAACGTTAGCCAAGGCTAGGATAACGTTAGCACGTAAACGTAGCCGTCACTCGAACTTAGACGAGAGGGAAAAGTAGTTGCAAACATGAAGCCAAAATGATTTTAAAATATCAGATTGAATTACCTGTCTAGCAGAAAGCAGGCAACCTCCGCATCCCTTGTGAAATCCTTCTCCTTCAGGAGTTCTTTCCACCTGGAATAAGCAACGCCGATATTCACTCGCGTTTTGTCCCGTCCTCGCTTATCTGATCTTTTTCTTTTATTTGGTGGCGTGGTTTCCCTCTTACGGGGCAAAACATATGTGTGGTCCTCCATTTAAAGTGTGACAGAATCATAAAAGTACAAAGCAGGTTCACGCAGAAGCGCCCCGGATTGATCTTCACCTTACCGTCTCCAGTGACGGCAAGTTCTAGGTAAACGCGAAAGGCGAAGCGCGTATATCCCTTTCGGCCACTGTATTCAAATATGGCGACGCAAGAGGGCATCCTCCTGCCTGTGTATATATAGAGAAATCATTCTAAGCCTATGAGAAAGCTTCCATTTGTATGTGAATTGCATTACACTTTAGTAAATATATATTTATGAAAGCAATAGTTGATATTTGCTAATAAACAACCCGAAAAATTACACATTGTAACTTTAATTAATGTATTAGAAAATATATACTCTGCCTCAAATTAAATGAGAAAATAATAGTGGAATTGTAATGGCTTATATCTTTTCCTTGTAGTATATGCACAAGTTGAACCAAAATGTGTACATCATGGATCCCTTGGGTCAGGATGAGGACAAAGACTCAGGCGTCGCTGCATCACGGTTTCGGTATGGTGTGGAAAATATAATGGACAATATACTACTATGTAATACGTGACATTAGACAACTGCATGCACAATTGCATAATATGTAATTTTTTTCTATTTTCATTTTACCCCAAACAATGTATAACTGCTAGTTTCACAGTTTCTTTTTCTTTTTTTGTAGCAAAGTATGCCCCCAATGACATTATAACAATCAGGCTAAAATTTTGTGACATTTTTCAACAATCAATACAGCCAGTTCTTCAACATGCGGCAGAACCTCTACCAGAAGACTGATTGGGTGGGTGTTAAGTGGCAGCCAGCTACAATCACCCACAGCATCCAAAAGGATGGTTATAGCTGCGGTGTTTTTGTCATGAAGGTGAGCTAATCCACAGATCAATTGTCTGAATATGTAAACTTTTTTTGTCAAAATCTGGCTTTTTTTTACATGACATTTTATCATGTCTACTTTGTGTATCAATAACAAAACAGATGGCTGCAGATGTGGTGGGGGCTTTTCCAGTTGTCCCCCAGAAGATCGAAATACCCACACTGCGAAAAGACATAAAAGAACTAAGGATCGACATGGCAAAAACTCTTCTGCAGTGCTCTGGTTTGTAGAATTTTATAATATTAATTGTTATTAATTGTTATTATTATTATTATCATCAGGATCAATAACCTACAAGTATACTACAGCCAGCCACCATAGTACAATATAGATGTTTCGGCTTTCATTGGGATCAATCAGGGGCGTCGTTTCAGCAAAAGCTAAGGTATGGCAATATGACATGACGTCACAGAGCTACTGATGATGGAGTTTCAAAAATATGAACTTATATAAAACTTCACTTTGGTCTTTGACCTGTCAGAAGTACATACTATGCTATTGAAAACTGTTTCAAAGGACATGAAGCTGTTTCTCACATTCAGTTCAACACAGTACCTCATGTCTGCATGTAATGCATGACTTGGTGAGAGCAGTGAAAACATCGGACCTATTTCAGCGCATATTTCAGCACCACGGACAGCGAGCGGACGTTTAATTATCATTAGCCATGTGTTTAACTTCACAGAAAATAAAGAAAATAAATTAATTACAAGCTCATTTCTAGAAGATAACCAAGGGGTCCGGTGTATGAAACACAGTAAAATAAAGGCCAATTTGGTACAATACTGTATAGGCAAATTTATTGGAGTGTCTCCAGAGACCGAAAATACAAGCTTAACATGCCGACATGAAGAAAAAACCCCCACATACAATCAGACAGGCTTCAAGACATCATTTAGACAGGCTGTCTACAGCAGCAGAGCAAAATGCTTTTACAACACACAGATAACTCACATAACTCATAACTCGCGGAGGAGCGAAGTGGCGAACAATTTGATTCAATAACACTCGTATTCATTAACACTCGTATTCACTGATGAGTATATTATTGACCTATTTAAGCACAATACAATGAAAACAACCAGCCAGTGCACCTCGGACTATCTAACATATCACATCTGATCACTTGCAACAAATATGAAGGACACTCACAAGTAAGATGACTACAGAACCTCTCTCTTTTTTTTTTTTTCCTGATTCATACCTAAATGACGCCTATGGGGTCAATGTCTAATAGGGGTCTAATACAGTCAGTGGTCAGTGGTCAGTGGTGTCAACTCCTGTACATATCTTTTGACTTATATAGACCTATATATTGATTTTCATATACATTACTTACCACCTCTTTAATCTACAGTGAGATAGTTTATAAAATTAATATCAGTCTTCAGTGAAGAAGACCATTGCTCCAGTTGTGGCTTGGAGTATCCAAAGGCAACAGGACAGAGCCAAACCACAAAATGGGTGAGTGTAATTTAAAAAATAATATATTAAAAGAAGTTAGACTTTAAAGCTATAGTGCGTAACTTCTGTCGCCTCCCAGCGGATAATGCGTTATTACAACTAATAAGCTGGCGGCATTTCCATGTACACAGAGTAACACTCGCCACACACCGTGTACACAGAGTAACACTTGCCAGTCGCCACACACCGTACACAGAGTAACACTTGCCTTTGTAGTAGGATCCACTTCTGAACCGTGTCTCGGCCGCTTCTCCGCCATATTGCGTTCTCGTTCTACCTGCGCTCTACCTCTTGCTATGACACTCTCCACTCTTCCTCCCCCTCCCTTCTTGTTGTGAGGAAGCATTTCCTGTGTGCCAGCGCGGGAATGTCGCCGGTCGACACGCATACTAAAAATGATATATATTGAAAAATACCGCGAGATGGGCGGCACGGTGGTGTGGTGGTTAGCACTGTCGCCTCACAGCAAGAGGGTTGCTGGTTCGATCCCGGGTGTGGGAGCCCTTCTGTGCGGAGTTTGCATGTTCTCCCTGGGCACTCCGGCTTCCTCCCACAGTCCAAAGACATGCAGATTGGGGACTAGGTTAATTGATAACTCTAAATTTAATTTTAATTAATTTAATTTTAATTTTATATACTTTATTAATCCCCGAGGGGAAATTCAATTTTACACTCTGTTGTCAATTACACACAGGTCCGAACACACACATGCACAAACTGGACCTATACA
>NC_065512.1:41533859-41535206 GCF_006386435.1 Epinephelus moara
AATTTATTATGCTGATCTGTTCTGTACAACATCTATTGCACATCTGTCCGTCCTGGAAGAGGGATCCCTCCTCAGTTGCTCTTCCTGAGGTTTCTACCGTTTTTTTCCCCGTTAAAGGGGTTTTTTTGGGGAGTTTTTCCTTATCCGCTGTGAGGGTCATAAGGACAGAGGGATGTCGTATGCTGTAAAGCCCTTGTGATATTGGGCTTTATAAATAAAATTGAATTGAAATTGAATTGAATAACGAAGGCCATAATTGAAAAGGACCACAAGGTTGAAGAATAAAAGGTACTTTTTATTGTAATCATTACAATTTTTATTTATTTATTGTTCCATACAAAAAACTTTATCTGCAGCATACCCCAGGACGTGACCCTCATCCCGCAGGTGCCCAGGTTTACACAATGTAAACGCGTTTTTGCCTGTATCTTCCAAAGCGTACATCGCACATTCAAAGGTTTTATACCCACATGTTCAGGGAATTGTTCTGAATCACATGATATAGTCCACGCCCAATTCCGCCAAGAGTTGGCAAATACAATCTAGAGACTGTCATGATACAAAGTTGGACAAGGAATCTTTATGTCACAATAATTGTCCTCTTTAACGTTACTCCTTCTAACCGTAGATACTCACTTTTTCTCATCTCATCCTCTCTAGTCCTACTAACCGTGGGTGGCGCTGTGACGAAAACTGAAGGGTCCTGAAACTGCGGTCCTGAAACTGCAGCCTCCGGTACTGCAGCTTTACCAAAGATACTGGATTACTACAAGATGGCCCACCTACAATATACTCCCATTGGTGAAACTGCACTGATTTCAGCACCAGAGAGGAGATATCTGTTTCCAGATCTCACGAGAGTGTGTTGTTGAGACAGAGACAGGTCTTGAACAAAGTAAATTTTCTCCTGATTTGTCCGTCTGAAATTTGCCATTTTGGTGTGAATGTTCTGAAGATATGTGGCTTGTGATAAATGGGTCCAATATTTGCTTCCGTGACTATGGGGCGAAAGAATTGGTGATAATCTGTAATCATGTTCATTTCTCCCACTGAAGTCTATGGACTCAGGACCTGCTGTTAGTCTCCTAAAGGGGCATGGTGGTCGCGAACCCCACGTGACACTGATACAGGAAACTGACTCGCAGTGGACCATCTTGGGGTCCATCCCAAGTCTCTTAATTTTATACTGCTAACTCCTAACTCCTTACTTGAACCGGAAGTCGTTCGAGGTCCGCCATCTTTAAGGCCGTCTCATGTCTCTTATTCCTGCCAGTAAGGAGTTAGCGTTAGGAGTTAGGAGGGATCTGTTAGGTGCGATGAGTAAGATAACACGAGAGGTTCCTAACA
>NC_065512.1:41535351-41538157 GCF_006386435.1 Epinephelus moara
CTCTCTCTTATTCCTATCTCGTTTTGACGATCATACAGTTCAACCAATCCAACCAACAAATGAAGTCAACTTTCAGCCAATTACAGACAGAGGGGGGCGGGTGCTGACTCATTCATTCATGAACAGCATCGATAATTAATATCGCCGCGAGGCGCGAGCTATGGATATCCGGAATTATTTCAAAAAAAATATAACGACGAGAAGTGACAACGCGAACGGGGGGGAGCAGGAAGCAGCAGCACCATTGACTTTAACTGGAAACGTAAGCACTGAAGTCAACAGTAACACTGAAGTAAACATTCATGCTAGGAGGGTTAGCTACGGCAGCTAGGGAGAACAAGGAGCAGCACAAAGCAGCATAACTCGTCTGCATGGAAGAAGCGTGAGTGATGACGTCAACAACAACACCACCACACAGGTTCACGGTAACACTGCAGCCACGAGGGACAGCAGCAGGCCATTGCCACCTACTGACCTTGGCACAGAAAAGCCCCAAAGACCACTCCTGCAGAGCTTTCCTTGTCGTCTTTTCTCAGGGAAAAAAAGATCATTCTGCAGTTCCTGGTATGGATGCTTCCCCTGGCTGGAGTATTCAGTTCAAGCAGATGCTGCATACTGCTACCCATGCAGAATGTTTCAGTTACCAGGAGCCAGACACAGTGATGCAACCTTCAGTGTAACTGGTTTCCAGGACTGGAAACACGCAGTGGAAACTGGAAAGGGACTTAACAAGCACGCTGCATCCAAAGAGCACCTGACTTGTGAGGCCTTGTGGAGGGACAAGGAAAGACGAATTCACACAAGCAAGGAAATCTCAACGTTAATTAACAACGATCAACTGCAGCGCAACAGATATTATCTGTCTGCAATTATTGATGTTGTGGAGTTTCTTGCTGTGAACCAACTGCCCTTTAGAGGTAACCATGACGCATACAGTGACATGAATGAGGATGGTTGTGGGCTATTTTTGTCTCTATTTGAGTTTGCATTAAGGAAAGATGCTGAATTAGCAAAGATAGCAAAAACTATTCCTCGCAATGCAACCTACACAAGTCATGACATTCAAAATAACTTAATAGATGTGATGAGTGCTTTAGTAAGAGAGCACATAGTGAAAGAGGTTGGTGAATCATTCTACACGTTAAAAGCAGATGGAACCAGAGACCCAGCAGGGAGAGAGAATATATCCATAGTTCTCCGCTTTGTGAATGAACTGTGCGAACCAACTGAGCGCCTCCTAACAATAGCCACTGCTGACCAGGGAGATGCAGTTACATTGACTGACACCATCATCAGAGAACTGACTACAGCTGGCCTGAGCCCTGAGAAAATCCTCAGTCAGGTGTATGATGGTGCCTCACTCATGTCGGGCAAACATGGAGGGGTACAGAAACTGCTGCAGCAAAAACTGGACAGAGAGATACCATATGTCCACTGTTACAACCACCAGCTGCATTTGGTGGTCACCCATGCCCTGGCAGTTGAAAAGGCGGTGATGGACTTCTTCAGTGTGTGTAACATGCTGTACAAGTTCTGCAGAAAACCAACTGTTGCCATTCTCTACAAAGGAGAGACACTCAAGCGCCTATTGGACCAACGTTGGAGTGGACATTTTGCTACAGGTATGTTCATTTGTACTGATTAAGCTGATAATGATGATGCTGTATTGTGTGAATGACTCCCCCACCTGAAGATATTAAGATTTCCTTTCTTTATTCTGCAGTCTCTGTCATTCTGAAATCATTTGATGACCTATCCACACTGCTCCGAGAGATCACCAGCAACCAGGCATTTGGAGCAGATCTGCGCATTGAAGCAACAGGATTGTGGCAGAGCATGTCTGAGCCCAGCTTTAAGTTCATCGCTGAGATGGTGCATAAGATCCTTGCATATCTCGACCCCCCAAACAAGATGTTGCAGTCCGAAGACATGGATCTGCTTACAGGTGAAAGAAGATTATATTTATTTTGAATGTAAAAAGTATACCTACCTCTGAACAAAATTACATTGTATTTTAAATAATAATAATAATAAAAAAATAATGATAATAATAATAATCTTTGTATAGAACCTTTCATACAAGAAATGCAGCTCAAAGTACTACTTCACAACAAAGAGTTAGATATACCCATTGCTTCACAATGAATATAAAAACATGATAAAAAAAAGAGATGAATGAAATTTGAACAAAATGGAGTAAAAATAGAGCACAAAGCTTTAGCTCTATTTCTGGTTCAGCAGAGTAGAGGCAGTTTGAGATTTACAATAAACGCATTAACCCATTTTTAAAGGATTTGCAATAAACTCCATTTTAGAGATCTCTTAAAATTCAATCAACTTTAAATAATCTTTCAAAACCACTCAGTTTATTTCTTAACTAACTGATCACTTACAGTATCGTTTAAAAATGAATCACTTTAAATTGCCATTGGCATTGCAACAGGAACAATTGTTTTGATGTTTATGTTACTTAATATTTTAGAACTTATCGCTGGATTTGTTTGTTTCATTCACTGTGTCTTTTCATGCAATGCTGCATTTTAAATTTTGTTGTATTCTGTACAGTAACAATAAGGGGGTTTGCATTTTCTTCTAGGTTTGCAGCTCATCAGCAGTGCATGCACCTGTCTTGAGGACATCCGAACTGAGACACAATTCCAGGCAATCCTAGCGCACTGTGACAGCGTCACTACAAGACCATCAAAGAGAAGACGCTCACAAAACTCTGCCTTTGCTGACTATGTTGTTGAGGAAATCAGCACACATGTAGATAGTAATGATGAAACAGAACTACGCAGGATTTATT
>NC_065512.1:41539231-41549441 GCF_006386435.1 Epinephelus moara
CAGGAGGCTGTTGGGGTGTGAGAGGGAGGAGTGGGGGAGGAGGGTGGAGTGGGTGATGGTTGTCCAAGACAGACAGCAGAAGAGTCAGAGGGGGGATGGGCAGGGCCAACAGTGTCAAATCTGTTAAAAAACAGATTCAGTTCATTAGCCCTCTCCACGCTGCCTTCAGCTCCTCTGTTGTTGTTGGTCCCGAAGCCAGTGATGGTCCTCATTCCACTTCAGACCTCTCTCATATTGTTCTGCTGGAGTTTCTACTCCAGCTTCCTCCTGTACCTCTCCTTAGCCTCCCTGATCTTCATCTTCAGTTCCCCCTGTACTGTTCTCACCTCCTCCCTGTTACCAGCTCTGAAGGCCCTCTTCTTTGCGTTGAGGATGGCTTTGATGTCCTTTGTTACCCACGGTTTGTTATTTGGATAACAATGGACAGTCCTGGCTGGGACAGTGGAGTCCACAGAAACTGATGTAGTCATGCAACCGCTGTTGGCATTCCGTGCATGCGTGGACATGGGAATAGTCAGAATGAGCCCTGATGTCCATCAAGTCATCATGGAGAACAGTACAAACGTTAACACAGAGATTCTGACACAATACCAAGACCTGTTCAGCAAAGAGCTCGGCAAGCTCCCGGTTACTTACACCATGGACCCCAGCATAGTGCCTGTGGTCAGGCCAGCCCACCGCATCCCGGTCGCAATGCAAGGGAGAGTACAAGCTGAACTGGAGCGCATGCAAAGGATAGGTGTCATAACACTAGTCATTGGGCATCCTCCATGGTGGATGTCCGGAGCAACAGTCTTCTCAGTCCTGGGTGCTAAAAACTAATTTTGGCAGATACCTCTTGATAAGAAATCCTCACGGATGACAACGTTCAGCACCCCATTTGGCCACTACAGATTTCTACGAATGCCCTTCGGCATTAACTCAGCTAGTGAGGTGTTTCATTGTACCATGGAGCAACTATTCACTGGTTATCCATGCTCAGTCATCGTTGATGACATCATCATTGGAGGTGCAGGAGTAGCTGACCATGACGCAAAATTGAAAAGAGTGCTTGAACGAGTGAGAGAGGTCAACCTCAAGCTAAATCCGGATAAGTGCAAATTTCGCCTGGACCAAGTAGGCTATGTAGGCCACATCTTCACAAGCCAAGGCCTGAAAGCCAACCCTTCCAAAACTGCAGCAATCACAGACATGCCAATCCCCACAAATGTTGCTTCACTACAGCGCTTCCTTGGTATGATCAACTACCTTGCCAAGTACATCCCAAACCTCAATGACATCGCAACACCGCTGAGGAAACTGACTCATAAAGAGACTGCATGGTGCTGGTTCCCAAAACATCAAGAGGCATTTGACCGCCTCAAGTTGTGTTTGTCCAGCGCACTCGTACTGGCATACTACAACGTCAAGGAGCCTGTCACGTTCACCTGTGACGCTTCATGCTATGGTCTGGGAGCTGCATGCATGCAAAACGGCAGGCCAGTTGCGTTTGCGTTGCGCACCCTCACGGATACTGAGACACGATACGCACAAATTGAGAGAGAGCTCCTGGCTGTCATGTTCGCCTGCACAAAATTCAAAGACTACATATATGGAAAGCCCACAATCGTGGAGACTGATCATCAGCCTCTGGTGACGATCATAAAAAAGCCAATTCACACTGCCCCCGCCCGTCTACAGAGAATGTTACTCCAACTGCAGCGCTACGACATCACCCTGGTGTACAAAAAAGGCAAGCACATGTATCTGGCAGACACTCTCTCAAGAGCTCCAAACTCGCACATCTCCCAGAGCTCCACTGATGAAGATGCTTTTGAAGTCATGGTGGTGAGCTACATCTCTACAGCCTGCCTGGAGGAACTCAGACAGCACACAGCAGAGGATGGAGCATTGCAAAGCCTCAGTGCAGCCATCCAAAGAGGATGGCCCACCAAAATGAACCAGCTCCAACCTGCTGTCAGGCCATTTTTCCCTTACAGAGACAAACTCGCAGTGGAGGATGGTATTGTCATGAAAGGACACAAAACAATCATTCCCCAATCTCTGCACAAAGTATACATCAACATATTGTATAAAGGGCACCCAGGTGCTGAAGCAACCAAGCGCAGAGCTAGAAACATCATCTTCTGGCCAACTATGACAAAAGACATTTCTGAGGAGCTGTTCTCATTCTCCAAGTCACACCAACAAAAAGAACCTCTTCAACTTCATCATGTCCCAGACCTCCCATGGTCCACAGTGGCCATAGACATTTTCAACTGGCGTGGCAAGCACTACCAAGTGGTTGTAGACTCATACTCCGGATGGTACGAGACCGACCTCCAACCTGACATAACAACCTCAGCAGTGATCTCCAAGTTGAAGAGACACTTTTCAGTTCATGGTGCACCACACACTCTCATCTCTGACAACGCCAGACAATACACCAGTCAGTATTTCAAGGACTTTGCCAAACAATGGGATTTCATCCACACCACCAGTAGCCCTGAATATCCTCAGTCAAACGACCTCGCAGAGCGAGCGGTGCGCAGTGCTAAAGAACTGATCCCACAAAGTCCCACAAAGAAGGAACTGACGTGTTCCTCAACCTTCTTAACATCAGAAACATTCCCCGGAATTCAATATTGGGTTCCCCTGCTCAGCGTCTCATGTCACGGGAGACACGAGCAGCCATTCCAGTGAGCACCAACCTACTGAAACCCTCACTGAAATGCACCCAACAAATCAATGCCCAACTTCTAAACAAAAGGCTCACTTTAAAGCGCCACTACGACAAGTCAAGTCACCCTCTACAGCCTTTAGCAGAGGGACAAGTGGTGCGCATGCAAAACCCCAAAGGATATGACCAGCTTGGGACTGTACAGGAGATGATCAAGGAGCCACGCTCCTACATGATCCAGTCCAAAGGAGTGACATACAGAAGGAACTGCCACCACATCCTTCCTGTGGCAGAGCCACCATCACAGCCCCACACAGAGGACTCAGACCCCCAAGTCACTGGCCCCTCCTTAACGAACTCTGTTCCCCCCCACACCACAAATGCCAGAGCCATACGCCATGTGTACACAGCCCCCTTCTCCTGTTCAGCCTGTACCCACACCCCACTCACCCACTAAGGACAGAACTGCCCATTACATGACACGTTCAGGATGCACCTGCAGACCAAACCCCAAATATGTGTAGTAAATTCATGTTTTGAAATGCTATGCATATTGCTGGATTTGTATGATTATTATTGTTGCTGCATTTAATTATTTCAGTTGTGCACTTATAGTGAAATGGTAGAGTGACAGATGCACCGGTTAAAGTGATGTGTTTTCTCTCTTGTTTACCCTGATTAGTGTTATCTAGGTTTAGGTAAACTAAGAATATCATTATTGGGTTGCTTACTGATAATGGTATAACATGTTGAAATGTTCTGTATTGTTATCTGACCAGTGACATTTTGTTATTCATTGAAGATTTTAGCTAAAGAGAAGGGATGTGGATCATTGGCTATATGATCACTTGTTTGTCATGAGCCACCATACTTATGCACAGCCTAGCCTATTAGTGTGCTTGTAGCTCCATCTTGTGTGTGTGTGTCTCTCTCGGTCTATGCATGTTGCAGGTTCATCCTCGGGTAACCCAGTCTGTTATTAAAAACCAGTGTTTAGGATTCAGGTTGGTGTGTCCTTCACACACAACATACAAGTTTCTATAGGTTATATATGCCTTCACCATGGAGATACTGTGGTGTATTTATTTCGTTTTTATTTTGTACCAACACAGAATATAATATGTTTTTTTGTATTTTTCACTTTCTTTTTTCCAAAACAGAACATTAATTTAAACTTTAGAATTACAACAATAATTAGCAAGTAGAACAAGATGTGCTTTCCGGCCACCAGATGGCGCTATTTTCACCGTCTTGATTGCTGCTGAGGCTGTCAGACCATAGACTTTATTTATTATTTTATCAACTTTGCTTCAACCAATCACCACCAAAATTTTATCATCTATTCCTTGTCCAATTATCCACCTTTCCTGAAAATTTAAACAAAATCCGTTCATAACTTTTTGAGTTTTTTGCAGACAAACAAACAAACAAACAGACCAATGCCAGCGAAAACATAACCTCCTTGGTGGAGGTAATAAATTACAGATCACCTGTAAAGCATTTTAATAAATCAATCTATCATAATTAAAACAACTTGAGACCGAGACCAAACTGATATATGGGTCTGATCACTTTTTTAATAAATAAACACCATTTCGAACAGGATATAAGTGTGTCTGTGACTTCCTGTACAGACTGAAGGCTGCTGAAAACTGTCGGGACACTGTCCGACTTGACCGCAGCTTTTTGTCACCGCCCCCTGCTGCAGCCACCTTCTCTCGTCCACTTTCCAGGCGAGGCGCAGTTCATCTCAAACGAGCCTTGTGTGTCATTCTTGAAGCAGTTGTGTCAAAGTAGGCTCGTTCGAGATGTGCCAGGCCTGCGCAGATTTGATCACTGGTGATCGGCGCACAATGCATGCCGTTAGTTTTGTGTCCGACACCGACTTCATTCCAACTTGCTCTGACATATTACGGAACTAAAGTGAACAGCGATAAAATCGCGAGAGCGAGGCGGCCGCAGTTTTTTGAGCCAGGCGCTGCAGTTGCTCTTCACCGACTGCACCACCTGGCTCTCACCTGATCTAACTGATTGGTTTAGAGGTCTACTCAACGATATGACATTTTAGATAAACTTTTCATTTTTATTGAATTTCAGATATTTCAGTTTTTTGATTTGGAGAGTTTATTCTGTGAACAGAATGTTGTGTGACTGATGGTGAAGTTTAGTTGTTAGAGACTAGATATATCCATCATAAACTATACAGAGGCTGCTGTATATTAACATGAGAGTGTTTTAGTTATTTAAGTATTTAACATCACAAAGACTTGCGGTCAGTGGGATGTGAGGATACTTAAAATAACATCTGTACAGATGTGAAGCCCTGACTATATCTGACTAATCTGTAATGAAAGCTGTTTTCTTGTATAAAATATGAACCTTGTAGTCAGACAAAATTTATTTAGCCTGTGTAGTTGAGGGGACAGGTCTGCTCTGCAGCAGCAAACTGATATGATGCTGATTCACATGAAAATTAATGTAAAAGGGAGGGTGAACCATGAAAATAAATTACAGATCGCCTGTAAAGCATTTTAATAAATCAATCTATTGTAATTAAAACAACTGGAGACTGAAAACAAACTGATAGATGGGTCTGGTAACATTTTAATAAATCGACATCATATGGGACAGGATGTAGCCTAGTGTTTCTGTGACTTCCTGTACGGACTGAAGGCTGCTGTACATTGTCGGGAAACTGTCCGACTTGACTCTTTGTCACCGCCCCCTGCTGCAACCGCCTTCTCGTCCACTTTCCAGACGAGGCGCAGTTCATCGCGAACGAGCCTTGTGTGTCATTCTTGAATTGTGTCAAAGTGGTTCACTGCTTCATGAAGCTACGATTTCACCATCACTACCTCGCTTTCGCGATTTTATCACCGTCCACTTTTGTAATACGTCAGAGCAAGTCGGAATGAAGTCGGACACAAAACATGCATTGTGCGCCGATCGCCGGTGATAGGATCTGCGCAGGCCTGGCTCATCTCGAACGAGCCTACTTTTTATATTTGAAGAGCAGTCTTGTTTACACGACAACACGAGTGTCTCTTTTTTTCAACGGTCACCGATAGGCTGATTCCCTGAAGGCGCAGACGTTTCTGTGCAGTAGTGAGTTTCGTTTCCGCGGACTCCCCCCCCCCGTTGAATGATACCAGGAAATACAGACATGAGATATGAAACAGACTCGGTCACCCACAGTGCTCAGCTAAATTATTTTTTAAACTGACAGAAGAGACTTGCGGATAACATGTCAGCCTCTATTTGTGCCTTTGCCCTGACGTTTTCAACACTATGCGGATCCAGAGGTAAACATAATTCAGCTTTGTCACTTGATTGTTAATCATACAGAATGTGTGCTGGGCTTATTACTGTAAATACAGGTTACGAGGAACCATCTTCCCTTTAAGAAGGACGACCCCAGCCAAGTACATCAAATATGGAGCTGTTAGTTTTAAAGTTTTTTTTTTTTTCTTAAGTACAGAAGGGCGTTTCTGGGATTGAAGACATTTGGGGCTAGGTCTGGACCTCTGTATCTCATTCTCCGTTTTGGTGCTTTTTTTATGCATTCTGGAACATTATTTACATTTAAAGTACACATCTTAATCATTAAAAAAAGTAAATATGTACTTAAGATACTTTCTCCAGATTAATTGTGAATTGTCATGTAAAAAGTATTAGCCTAGTAGTTGTTAATTATTTGTATTGGTATTGAGCAGAAAGAGAATTTTGCAGGGTGCCCACTAGCTCACCTAGTCAAGGACGTGCCCAATGTACAAAGGCTGTGTCCTTGGCGCAGCGGCCATAGGATTGATTGCAGCCCATGACCCTTTGCAGCCTGTCATCTTCTGTCTCTCTCCCCCTGTCACTCTTAGTCTGTCCTGTCCAATAAAGGCAAAATGCCAAAAAATAATAATCTTTAAAAAAGCGAGTACTTCGCAACTGCTACCATTAAACATTTATAGACTACAGATGTAACAATAGTTTTTACATTTATTTATGTTAACAGTGTTGGAAAGTAACTAAGCATGTTTACTCAAGTAGTGTACCAAAGAACAATTTTGAGGTACTTGTACTTAACTTGAGTGTCTCCATTTTATGCTACTGTATACTTCTACTCCTTAACATCTTAGAGGGAAATATTGTACTTTATAATGCACCACATTTATTTGTCAGCTTTGGATAGTTTAAAGATTCAGGGCCTGTAATACATGTAGTGAGTACATTTGGGGCTCTTCATTGTTATCATTATCATCATCATCATCATCATCATTATTATTATTATTATTATTATTATTAGTAGTAGTAGTAGTAGTAGTAGTAGTATTATTATTATATAGGCCTATAGCCTATATATGTAGACCTGAGGCTACTCATAAAACATTACAGGCCCTAGCCTCAGACGCCCAGGCCTAATGATGCCACTGTTTTGTCATTAGGATTTCTTGATTACATTTACTGTTTACCACTACTATTACTGAGATTTTTGCCACACTATATGAGGTGGATGGGGAGAATGTGGTCCCTCATGCTATTACTAGTCTATTTGGTGTTTCGCCCTCTTTGCTCTCTTTTCTCACTCTCTCTTCTGCTAATAAGAACATAATAGCATTTACAACCGTGTTAGCTAGGAGACTGATATTGTTAAAGTGGAAATCATCAGTCCTGCCTACCCACACGGGCTGGATTAAGGAGGTACTGCATTTTCTTAAACTTGAAAAAAGCAGGCTGACCTTATCTGGCACTTATAATGCATTTGAAAAGACATGGAATCCCTCTCTGACATATGTTAATAGCATGACCTGTCATTGCTTTGGACTGAATATAATTGTCTTGCTTGCTATGACTCATTGTTATGTTGAGCTTTACTTCTTCTTCTTTGTCTTTATTTTCCCTGTACTTTTCTGCCCTGTACTTTTTGTTTTGCTCTACACTGGGTGTGTAACATAATTAGGCTGACCAAATGTCCTCTTTTGCCCGGACATGTCCACTTTTCACGTCCCGTCCGGGGCGTCCGGGGCATCCGGGGCATCCGGGGGTTTTTTATAAACTGATGATAATGTCCGGTTTTCCGTGTGTTTGTGTGTGTGTTAGAGTGCGGCACGGGTGCATATTTCTGTCCGAACCCAAACCGAGCCCGACATTATTTAATGACCAAAGCACTGAGTTTGTGTCACACAGTTGTTATGGTTACAGGCTATTTAACAGGCCGGGCGTGTGCCGTGGGTGCTCAGCGGAGAGGAAAACCTCCGTGTTTGAGACGGGAGCGGGCGGCGGGAGGTCCGACGCTTCCAGCGAAAGGAGAGGGAGAAATATAACAAAATAAGATAAAATAGACCTGTCTCCCTCTTTTATTTTATTTTCAGCGTTTAATCAAGGCGGAGGCGGGCAGCTGGAGGTCCGAGACTTCCAGCGAGGGGAGAGGTAGAAACAAACAGCCAATGTGTGTCTGTGTGTGTTATGTTCACAGGTTGTCATGTAAATAACAGTGCCCAAGCAATAAACAGGACAGACAATAGGATTTTATTTATTTTTACACTACATTTTCACTGAAAGCTGACCGAATCTGACCCGAGCCCGAATACAATTTATAGCTAGGCTACATTTTTGACCAAACCCGGCACGACCCCTCGGGTACCGTCGGGCTCAGATCGCCACACTCTAGTGTGTGTATGTGTCCCCTATTGGGGCCTATCTGAATTTCTGTCTTTGAGAGATATTATTTTGTAATATAACTGAATTTTCTATCCATACATATAAAT
This sequence comes from Epinephelus moara, assembly GCF_006386435.1. Classification (NCBI taxonomy): domain Eukaryota; kingdom Metazoa; phylum Chordata; class Actinopteri; order Perciformes; family Serranidae; genus Epinephelus; species Epinephelus moara. Next base: position 41,547,647 of record NC_065512.1, read on the forward strand.
TTTAAATATATTAAAATTATAAGGCATCTTTGAGTAAACTGCGAGTATCATTTAAGTAGGCTATGTCGTGGCCGGCCGAGTGTCCTCTTTTTTGGAAATCAAAATATGGTCACCCTAGTACCATTGGGAGGGGTCAGTTCACAAATAATGAGTGTTCACTGAATGAATAAGTGTAGCTGAATTTTGTAAACATGTAATAAAAACCAATAAATGAAGTTGGGGAACAAAAATACATTTACTGATATGGAAACAACAGGTTTTTTGTGGCTTTAATGGAAACATAATTAGAACAAAATGATGAACCGATGAAAGATGCAACATTATGATCACCACACAACAATGATGATCGCAAAGACAAAAGAGCCTGTCGTTAATATGGGTTTTTTCAATAGAAAACCTTCAAGTACAGTTGCTCAGCTCATGACATGTTTTGTATTATTAAAAAAACTGACTGTTATATCCATTCCTGAGTGGACCTGTGATCCTACTAACTTTTTATCATATTTGGGTTTGGCCTGTGCAGTGGTATCAGGAGTCCTCAGCACACCCACAAATGTCCACTTGACCTCCTATAACCTGAACCTGGTGCTGCGGTGGGATTCACTTGAACAGCCAGCCAGCAGCCTGATCTACACAACTGAGTACAAGTGAGTCAACACCACTCTTAGTACCAATAAAACCCTCTGTGGTTCTGCAAACACTGGCTTCTTTGTCAGTCTGTTATTACTGCACAGCCATCAGACTGTTAAGGTTAAAACTACAGCTGATTTCTAGAGTTGCAACTATGGATTATTTTCATTATTGATTATTAGATTGATCAATTTATCAGGAAACATCAGAAAATATAAAAAACGACCATCACAAGTTGTTAGACCCTGAGACATTGCAGTTTTTATATTCAAATTGTTTGTTTTTGTCCAGTATGAAACCCAGTTTACTATCATATGAGACAAAGGCAGCAGATAATTATATCCATATCTTATGAAACCTGTGAAGAAATATCAAGGGATGAGGGTCAGCATTTATTTGAAAGAGACTGAATCTTCTTTTACTGTTAAAATTCTGAAACTGGTGAGCTGTGTAAAGCCAAGACTATAGAGACAGTGTGGATTTACACAACTAAAAGCAAAAGCAAAGTTTTGCTTGTCCACTAGTACTTGGAAATTCCACTCTTCTGGTAAGCACTCAGTAGCTGTGGGCCAGTTACATGCTATTTTGCATATGAATAGACTTTTTTTGCTTCATCATTCATGCTGTTCCGTTTCTCTGAAGTGCTGTGATTAGACCAGTTACGAGAAAATCAGAATTTTCATCTACCATGCTGATTCGTAGTTGCATGTTCTGTTTGTAAGTAAATCAATCAATCAATTTTATTTATAAAGCCCAATATCACAAATCACAATTTGCCTCACAGGGCTTTACAGCATACATGTCGTATGCTGTAAAGCCCTGTGAGGCAAATTGTGATTTGCCTTTGGACCCTCACAGCGGATAAGGAAAAACTCCCCGAAAAAAACCCTTTAACGGGGAAAAAAAATGGTAGAAACCTCAGGAAGAGCAACTGAGGAGGGATCCCTCTTCCAGGACGGACAGACGAGCAATAGATGTCGTACAGAACAGATCAACATAATAAATTAACAGTAAATCATATGACACAATGAGACAGAGAGAGAGAGAGAGAGAGAGAGAGACAGAGACAGAGAGAGATGCAGGATAGACGGTAATGGCAGTAGCTTACAACAACATTAATGAAAGTAATAATATTATAATTAATAATAATATATTAATATCTGAT
>NC_065512.1:41551170-41558658 GCF_006386435.1 Epinephelus moara
TCTGAGGACAGGAGGTCATGAATTTTGCCTCTAATAGTTAGAATTTTGTCATTAAAAAAGCTCATAAAATCATTACTGCTAAGGGCTAAAGGAATACAAGGCTCAATAGAGCTGTGACTCTCAGTCAGCCTGGCTACAGTGCTGAAAAGAAACCTGGGGTTATTCTTATTTTTTTCTATTAAAGCTGAGTAATAGTTTGCTCTGGCATTGCGGAAGCCCCTCTTATACGTTTTGAGACTGTCTGCCCAGATTAAATGACATTCTCCCAGTTTGGTTAATTGCCAATTCCTTTCAGATTTTCGCGATATTTGTTTTAACTTACGGATTTGAGAGTTATACCAAGGAGCGAACTTTCTTTGCTTAAGCTCTTTCTTTACTTTCCTCCCCTCAGTTTTTCCTCTAGTGTGCTGAGCTGAACTACAGTGGTACTGCAATTTCTGGAGTCCATCATGTGATGTCCTTGGCCCAAAAATACTTTTTCCCACTGACTTGGTATACCGAGGTATACTCACTGGGAAGAGACGTCAGCTAATCAATGAATAAAAATTTTTTTTTGAGTGACACCACCCCCACGAAATGATTTGTTTTACAGTGAGTATTTGATTGATTTGGTCTGATAACATTTTGAAAGTCTAGAAGAGCCGCAAGATTAAATCATTTGATCCTCATTCAAGTTAGTGGAGCGCTGAACTGGAAGTCAGCCACTCAGCTGGTGGAAGTAAAACACTCTGCTGCACTTGGTAGCGCTCAGCTGCTGTAAGTCTCTAGTGTGCCTGCTCTATGGGCTGCACAGTGTGGAAGCAGTGCAGATCATCCTGGTCATTTTTTACATGGCAGTTATACCATTTTAGCATCATGGGCCACTGAGCCACTCTCTAAAAGGAATAAATGGGGCCCTGCTGCCAATGCTGTGTCCAGTTCTCCCATTACATTCATGGAGCTGAACTGCCAATCAGAGTAATTTCATTTACTGATAGCTTAACATCTTAAGCTATAGAGATAATTTTCTCATCAGTCCTGCTTCCAGCAGCAACAGACAGATGCTTTCCATAAAAAACAAAAAACCCTGCTCAGCACCAAGCAACAGACAGACACAGTTGGAGACCAGCTGGTGAAAATAGTGCAGTATTTAGCACCTCAGGAGTTGGTGGAGACCAAAACACAGCTCACTAGAAATACTGGCCTGCAGTTGTATGCCTCCGCGCACCAGTCAAGTTTCTCCTAAAGTTTACATCCATGTCTGTGGATGCCTCACATCCATTGTCCCCTTGACAGCACAGAAGATCTTTACAATCAGCCCCTTCTGTCCTTAAAATGACATTGAATAATGTGTTAAAAGTATTTTATGCAGAACAGTATGATGTCACAGTAAAGCTGACTTTTGACCTTTTGGATATAAAATTTCATCACTTGATTATTTATCCTATTAGACATATGTGTGAAGTTTTGTTATTATTAGCATATGAATAGTTGATTTATGGCCAGATTTATGATCACACAATTCTAAAATACTTCAGTCCAAGTGAACATTTGTGCCAAATTTGAAGATATTCCCTGAAGCTGTTCTTGAGGTATTACGTTCATAAGATGGCTTTTGACCACCAAAATCCACTCAGTTCATTGTTTAGTCTGTAGGAGAAATTACTTTTTGAGAATGTTCGCACTCGTAATAAAGTTTGGGGCACCACCCTCCTAATGAGGGAAGCGACTAATCAACTTAATAACTCCGTAAACCAATTATTAATTCGTCAGCACACTTATCAGTAATGAATCAATCTCAATGTCTGGGTATGAATTCTCCATACAGTGATCTTAATTCCTACTCAAAAGAAATATCCACAGACAACAACTTGGCGGTAAATGAAAATTTATATAAGCTAAATGGGTAACAACTGAATAAATGAATGAGGATAATATGAAATAACACAAAATCAACAGTATGTATAAATTGATTAAAACAATAAGTAACTTAATAGTTGTAGTATGTTACGATAACTTGAGAACGCAGGAATGTGCAAAATATTTATCTAAGGAATCTTAGATTAAGATTAAAATAATTAAATCTCCTAATTGACATCAGCTCTCACCACTGCCCAGCGGGTCACCTGTGAGGGGAGCTCGTTACCTCCCTTCTTAGCAGCGAATCATGCAGACGTGTCTCCTGGGGCCCCGAACTTTAACTTTGCAACTCCCAGATTTTCCAGCACTGTGGAGGGGGGAGCGGTTGAGCCTGTGAAGTCTTGTGGGTGTCCCCGGTGTCGGTTTCCTAACACTGCAAAAAGCCTTTGGCTTTGGCACGAGAACCACTGTGGCAAGTGGCTGGCAGCCACTGGGTTTGATGAATCTTTGGTTGAAGAGGCAGGTCGAAAAGGGCACTTGTCTACTTTGTTATAATTACTCACTTATAATAATGGTGAAAACAACATTGCTGGCTGTTCGATATTGTTATCAAAGTTATTATTAACGCGCATAAAAATGTTGAAAACACTGGAGATAAATGAAAACTGGATAAGCAAAGCTTAAAAGTTTAAAATAACTTTGATCGTGAGTGTATAAAAGCGTAACAAACGTAAATACGAAAGAGACTAAGATACGAAAAAGAAGAAACAAAAGAAAAAAACAAGAAGAAGAGTACAAGAGAGCGAGACAAGAAAGAGGAAACAAGAGAGCGGAAATACAAGAGAGAGAAACACACAAGAGAGCGAGTGCACCAGAGCGCACATGTTTTTAACCGGCCAAAGTGAGCGGATCTGATAAGGCGGTCTTCTTAGTTGTAAAACAGGCTGATTACTTTATTTCAAAAGAAACTTAATGTTTTTTATTATACCAGATCATACGTATATATATATATATATATGTATATCTCTTTGACATATACTTTGACATGTTACGCGCGATACGCACATACTCTTCTCATTATGGTCAAAATCGGTTCTTAACATCAAATTAAAATGAATACAATTGAAAACAACCTATAGTTGCAACATATAATGAAAAACAAAATGAGGAAGCACATATTCATGAAAACAGGTTGATTAACAAATCCCAATTATATTTCTACAACTCCAAACACATAATAGGAATAAAATGTATAATTTCACTTCCAACAGACATTTCAATTTTGTCACACAGAAACATTTGGTAAGAGAGGGGAGGGCATGATTTCTCCCGGGGCAATGCGAATGGACAGGATGTGGCAGAGCAAAGAAGCATTGTCTCACGACAACTAGTGGGTCGTTCATCACTGCGTTTTGCCCCAAGGCTGGATACTTTAGGATGGCATCTGAAACTTGAGGGATCCCAAGTGACTTTCTACCTCATTTTGGCCTAAGGATGGCTGAAAGAAGTTTTTGTCCAGTCGGGGTAATACAGGGTTGAATCCTAAACATTTGACCCACGGTGGTCTGGTGGGTCTTGTTCATTGATAATACTGGTTCAAGGGAAGTCCAGAGAGGCTTTTCCTCTACAAGTCCAAGAGGACATCTGTGCCAATTTTGAAGAAATTCCTCCTTCTCCCAATACCACATTCACGACAATGAGACAGATGAGGTTATATAGACTTGACTTTTGACCTTCGACCTTTGACCAAGACATTGGTCCCAGTGGACAGTTGTGCCAAATTTGAAGAAATTCCCTTGAGGCATTCTTGAGATATTGTGTTCACAAGGACGGGACAGACGGACAGCCTGAAAACATAATGCTCCAGCCATAGCTAACCAGTGCAGAGGCATAAAAAAAGTGAAAACTGGGCTTAGATTTATCAGGTGTACACAAACTTGATTTAAAATGAATGCTTATGTTTATGCTCTGTGACAGCTGGATGTTCTGAACAGAATCAAACACTGCCCCACCATTGTGTCGTGAATTATATTGAGAATCATTCAGCTTAACTCAAACATGCAATAATGGGTCCACTTGTGCAATACTGCTTTTAATGTTATTTTTTATATTTATTGATTGGAATGATTGTGTACATGTGCACGTGTATGTGTTGTGTATTTATTACTGTCTATTTTCTATTTTTTCTATTTCAGGCATGGCACAGCAAATTTAGTTGTACTTCTTGTGCATTGACAATAAAGTCTATTCTGTTCTATTCTATGTTTAGACAGGCATCTCTTTGCTAACATGGTAGTCATAGCTGCAATTAAGGTTATAATTTGTGTTGATGTGATGATTAAATCTTTATTTGACAGCATGGTGTACTGCTAGCTTTGTCTGAAAATTATTTACACACAGAAGCACGCTGTCAAATACACACACACACACGCACGCACGCACGCACGCACGCACACACACACACACACACACACACACACACACACACACACACACACACACACACACTGTGTTGCTGTCAAGCCCACAGTCAGCTTCAGAGGTTTGGTCACTACCATTCTGTTTCTACCTTTTCATCACCTCTAGCAAATCTGTAAAACCAGCTCTGTATTTTGTCCACAGATCCACAGTCACAGACTACAAAGTGGGCTGTGTGAACATCTCCATGCTTGAATGTGACTTCACAATGTGCCCTAACATCTCCGTATTTGAGTACGGAAAGTATAGAGGCAGAGTGCGGGCGCAGCTGGGGACAGAGAGCTCCGCCTGGGTGGAAAGTAACCAAATTACTATGGACAGAGATAGTGAGTAGAAACTCTATGATTCATGGCTTGTCACTGTAAAACACTGCATGTGTTCATTTTTATAACAAAACTCTACAGTGATCTTTATCAGCAAATACAGCTGATGTGCTCTCAAAAACATATCTTGCAGGAAATTACTTTATGATGGATTTTTAGCGCTTAAATTATTCCTCTGTTAGCTGATTAGTCAATCACTGCAAACTGATTCTAATGTACTCAAGTAAATAGAGCTTTTGTTATAATTATAGTGTAGATAAATGGTTGTTTAAACAAAAGACAATCAATTAAAGTAGCACCAATCAATATTTTAAGATTAACACTTGGTCAATTGACTGCATGTACAACACTGATTCTACAAAAATAGTTAGGACACTGTGTAAAACATAAATAAAACCAGAATGCAATGATTTGCAAATCCCTTTGACCTATATTTAATTGAACACAGTCCAAGGACCAGATTTTTAATGTTCAAACTGATCAATCTTATTGTTTTTTTGTAAGCATACACTCATTCTAAATTTGATGCCTGCCACACATTCTAAAAAAGATGGGACAGAGACATGTTTACCACTGTGTGACATCGCCTTTTCTTTTAACAACACTCAATAAGTGTTTGGGAACTGAGGACACAAACTGTTGAAGTTTTGAAAGTGAAATTCTTTACCATTTTTGCTTGATTTTCAGCTTCAGTTGCTACACAGTCTGGCGTCTCTGTTGTCATATTTTGTGCTGTTGGAATACGTGCAGAATGTGTCTCATTGTCTCACTGGAATAAGCAGGAATGTCCCTGAAAAAGACATCATCTGGATGGCAGCATATGCTGCTCCAAAACCTGTATGTACCTTTCAGCATTCATGGTGCCTTCACAGATGTGCAAGTTCGCCATGATGCCATGGGCACTAACCAGAGTTGGGTATAACGCGTTACAAAGTAATGCGTTAGAGTACTTTGATTACTTTTTGCAGTAACGAGTAACATAATGCGTTAGTTTGCTGTTTGAGTAATCAGATACTTGAGTACATTTTCAAACAAGCCATCAGTTACTTCCGTTACTTTTAGAACACTGGTCTTTTGGTTCTAATAACGGAGATAACGTTAAACCTATCTGTCCGAAAGAAGTCATGAAGCTTGTGGCTAGCTACGTGGTAGAAGAAATGCTGCCATTGTCTACGATGGAGTCTCCGCAGGGCCATCAATAAAATCCCCACAACTCAATAGATGGAGGAGGACTCGCTGACAGTCAGGTCAGACTCAGAAGGACTTGCATTATGCCTGGTACACACACTACACGACTTTTCTGCCCATTCTGAAAGTCACTATGTCACATTACACGACTGTGGAGTCATAAAATCGTGCTGTGACTTGGCCGACAGATATTACACACTACATGATGGTACTCACCAATTATCCCCGGTCGTCTTTCATGTCATCGGGTTAGTCTTGTCCTATTTTTATTACTTTTACTATTATTTGAGTCATTGTGTCTGTTCATGTGCCAGCCGAAATGTTGTTGTAGTCACCTAAAAGCGTCAGCAGATGGCAGGAGCTACATTTGAAGCACCGTATGCAAATATTCAAGCTACTGTATCCTCCACAACAAGTTCCTACAAATGTTTCACAATAAAAGCCTATTTAGAAAATGGAGGGATTCTCTCAGCCAAGGTTATAAGGGGCTTTTAATTTGAAACAAATTCAGGAAGTGTTGAGTTTGAAATGACAGTGCGATGTGTTAACTTTATAAAGACAACGGGAACGGATAAAAAGTAAATATATAAAAACACAGAGGGATTAATAAATAACGGACCTTCTATAATCAGCTTGACAAACAAATCCTCCGCACACTGACATAGACTTTACTATACTTTATTTGAGCGTTGTTCCAGCATTGTCAAGTATAGTAGAGTCTATGTCAGCGTGCGGAGGATTTGTTTGTCAAGCTGATTACACACGTTCCTGCTGCCTACCAGCACCTGACTACCTGTGGCTGTGCAAGGAGATTTCATTGATTCCAGGACCTTCTATAATGTAGACTGTTTCAAATGAAGCTGGTAGCCTCTGCAGTTGTGGTGAGTAAAAGCTCCGCCAATATTTGTTAATGTTATTACTTTATGTCCGATCGTGAGGATGTAACATTGTTTGCTAGCTTGATGCTAATAACAGTACTCAGCGGATTGACAAAGTGCCTCTGCTGTTTCACACTATCATTTTCCCCTTTTACTCTGTCGTGGTAACATCCCTCAAGGGAATATTAAAAAGGCTGGGGTGTTGTTGTCAGTTGTCTACGGCAGCAGATCACTCTGTGTTTCTACTGGTCAAAGTGATGGCTGTGATCAGTGGCGGATTTAGGACATTTGGGGCCCAAGGCAAAGGCAGGCATGGGGCCCTCTGAAATGAGAAGACAACACACAAAACAACAGGTCAATTATACAGATACATACATTTTAACAGTACTATTTTTTACCAGCAGGTTCTCTGATAGAATACTTAGAATGGATCACATACATAGAATTGATTTCACTATATAAGTTGTTATTTCATAACTGTATATGTGACAGAGATGATTTACCTTTACACAGCTGAAATTTTGGCAGCAGCAGCTGCTGTCCTCTATGTTGTGGTGCTGAAATGAGAAGACAACACACAAAACAACAGGTCAATTATACAGATTACATTTTAACAGAATACACATGTATTATTTGTTTTACCTTTTGTCCCTCTCTTCCTGTCCCTTTTACTCATATTAATCTGTCTTTTTTCTTTTTCTCTTCCTGTCTTTTTCTCGTAGTCTTTGTATTTCTCTCCCTTTTGTCCTTGTCTTTTTTCTTCTTCTGTCCCTTTTACTCAT
>NC_065512.1:41559431-41560631 GCF_006386435.1 Epinephelus moara
ATAAACTTTAATTTTGGAGACAAAAAATGTAGGCTAAGCGCCCTGTGGTCCATTGCCCAATAGGAAATGTAGAATACTCAAAAGTACTTTAAAAATACTTGAGTTACTTTTCTCAGGGAGTAACGTTGGAAGTACTTTAAAAGTACTTGAGTCACTTTTCTCAGGGAGTAACTTTGTAAAGTAACTGGTAGGGCTGTAGTCAACCAAAGAAAATCTTGGTCCACTGAAGTCGCACATAATCTTCAACTAATCGATTAGTCATGGGAAAAAAAAAATCTGCACGTTATTTTCACTTCTGCGGTGGTGTGTCTGTACCACTCTGCAGTTACACCTCCAAAACAATAGTCGGCGGTGGAGGACTGTGTTAAGTGCTGTAAAGTTTAGTTCAAATCAAACTTTATTTATATAGTTGATTCAAAACACACATTAAATATAGCTTAAAGCTATAGTTGGTAATGTTGGAGAGCTAGCAAGAATTGAAAGTGGCACCTCCTCTAAGCTCCACCCCCTCCTCCCCCTCCCGTCAGTGCTCCATCCAAAGGCCACGGCCCCACAAACTTGAACGCGCATCCTGCAGTTGGAGTCAGCTGCAGGGTACAGGAGAGCCGAGTATTTCAGCATATTTTGGACATCAACCAAACTACCTCATGTCTCATTCACCTGTAAGTAAACTATATTATTATTATAATGAATGTAAAAAAAGCATGGCTATTGTTAGTAACGTCACTTGCAGCTTTCAAGCTAGCACGTTATGTTTACGTTAGCAATACTAGGCTAACGTTACACGTTTTGTGTTGTATGAACTCTCAAATGTACGTCGCTTTGGATAAAAGCGTCTGCTAAATTACATTGTAATAATGTCACGTTTTTTTTCTGTTACCATCACTGACAAACGTGAATTTTGTGTTTTTATATATCTTCGTTATTTTGCTTGTTAGAGCTTCCACGACGAGAGCACTGGCTCTGATCCAATTGCTTTATACTCTGGTAATACAAATGAAGACATAGCAGGACAAATTCCGAAGTACAGTGAAATATGTGACCAGCCATGGAAAAACCAGGAACAAGTCTCCCAAGAGGCATTTTGAGTTATTTACAGATTCTGAAAGTGTAGTTTCTAAGCTTTCCAATGATGTCTAACACATGGAAATCTGAAAATATTTGAAGAAGTTGTGGCCATTTGAATGCAGGCACTCCTCA
>NC_065512.1:41561870-41563252 GCF_006386435.1 Epinephelus moara
TAATTGGGCTCACCTGGCCAACTAATTATCACAGGTGTCTGAGATTGATTTCAGTGATCCAAAGAACCCTGAGACACAATACCATCCATGAGTTTAATTGAAAAACAAAAAATTTAATCTTTATGACACTTAAATACAATTTGCATAATAATTTGGAACGCAGTGTAGTGGACTGATCAGAATCAGAATGCACTTTATTGAAATGGAAATGCTTTTGTTACAAAAAGCCCCTGAATAAAGTTGATCACAAAAAAACAAAACAAAAAGCCCCTGAATAAAAATGAAAAACAAGAAGGTAATATACTTAAGAGTTAGAAGGAGCAAATACTTATTTCTAATATTTAATAAAATAAAATACATTTAAGTCACTCTGTGGTGCAGTGTGGATGGATCAGTCTGTTGCTGAATGAGCTCCTGTGGCTGATCAGCACATTGTGGAGAGGGTGTGAAGGAGAGTCCAATATTTGGTGATATCACACCCGCATCCTCTTCTGCGTACTCTTCTGTGCTGTGACCCATGGCGCTGGGCATGTGATGTCTCTTGCCTCGTCAGCACAGAAAGGCCTGATTTTTTCAAAAAGATAGGTCTGCCTGTCAATGTTCAGTCCAGGTGGGGCCAGGACAGGAAGACTGTCAACAGGGGGCAGAACTCCTGGATTGCGCAGTAGCTCAAATTCGACAAGCACCACACCTGGTCTCTTGGCATCAAAGCTGTGACAGAATATAAGCACATAACAGGATATTTAAAACATGGCTCACTGTTTTCTCATAAAACGCTATCATGTCCATGAAATTGTTTTTTATATACAATGTGGAAGTTTCAATATAAATACCTGAAGCGCTGATAACTCTTGATCTGTGGGAGCCTTCGGAAGTAGGGACTCAGATGCGTCTGCCAGTCGAAGGTCTTGACTATCACTCTGCCATCTGCCATTCCAACATGCTGTGGGATATTGAGGTGACTCTCAGGAGAGCTGTTTTCCACTACCTGTTGACAGCAAGGAACGCCATGGAAATATTCTATTACTTTTCATGATTTTTTTTAAAAATGCATGTTTTACACATTTACAGTAGTCAAATAAAATAAACTAACCTTGGCGATGTCTGCCAAAGTGTTGACTCTGGTCCTCATGAATGCTTGCTTGATTAGTCTAAAGCCACAGTCAGGAGCAAATTTGGTGTGGCCAGCAATAAGGAAGTGGATGCTAAGTGTGGAGTGAAGCTTGTGTCCAACCCGCCAGGCACCGTACCAGAGCATGAAGTTGTTTTTGTTTTGCCCACTGCAGTTGTCACAATGAAGATCCACGTCTGTTTCTCCAACTCCGAAGTTGCTGAAGAAATGATGCATGTAGCTCATGACTTCATTGCTCCCCTTACTTGAC
>NC_065512.1:41564109-41575857 GCF_006386435.1 Epinephelus moara
GGCTGATGAACCTGGCTGGCCGTGGCTGTGAGCTCTTCTTCCTTAACCGTGGTCTTGCCCCATTCTCATCAAAGTGTTTGATTATGTCAGTCAGAGTGTCTTTGCCAATTCTGAAAAAGGAAAACAAAGAAGTTTCAGATCATGGGTCATGCTAACAGGCACCTTGTCACCTGACTCTAGATGTATTCATCCAAACTGCCCTCAGGTAGGCTAGTTGCTAAATCATTAGCATCACAGTCAATACTTTATTCATGCACCCAAAGGTGTGTTATTCACCCACGGGTGTGTGATTCACACATTATTCAAGCACATCATCAGGTTGGTGTGTTATTCAAATTAATAGCAGATGCTCACATTACCCTATATAAACCTCCCATTACAGCTTAATTTCAATGTGCATATCATTTTCATTTTAAAACGACAGTACTGAGCTAGCTAATAACAATGTAAGGTATAGCCATGAAAAACATGAAAAAACAGTTTGTAATCCCTGTATGTGACTTCAAATGAACACTAACGTAACGTAGATAACTTGGACGTTAATGAAAACTCACCCCATAAGAAACTGAAAAGTATTCCTGCAGACTTCATTGCCTCCGATGAAATAAGTGGTTCGGGGGTGCTTTCTTTTCGTCGGGGGCTTCTTGGTGGATGTAGTTATCTCAGAAGTAACTACTGTACATCTGTTCGCCTCGAGGTGTCCAATTATTCTCATGTCCTGCCACTCTCTTTCGGCAGCTAAAGAATCCATCCGTATGTTGTACATAAGCTCTGGAGAAAGTTTGTGGCTACACGACTGTGTCCCAAGGAGAGAATTCTCCTTTCTTCTTCCGTAGCATTTGCAGTCAAAGTTACGGATCTTTTCCATTTCGCTGTCTTTATCCCCTCAAATGTTACCGTAGATATAGCTTCTGATATCTTATGCTCCAGCTCCTCCGCTGCGAGGCAGAGGGATTCTTCGTCGTCTTCATCTTCGGCTAAGGTCAGCTGTAGATTAGGGGTGTTCTCCAGTGTAATGCAGTCACTCTCGTCGATTTCGTCAGTTTCATCTTCTAGTTCGGGTTCAGAATCAGAAGTGAGATCGGCGTCGGCATAACCAGAAGCATCTGTCTTGTCGAAGAAGTACTGCCAAAGATTTGTGCTGTAACAGCCACGATTTAGCTCTTCTGCAATGCGTTTTATCTGGTCCATCTTCATTCAATGATGAAAACACATGCAGCTTCCAGAAGTAGCAGTTCCTTAATATGCAGGAGCGGCTGGCTGCATGTGGTTCAGCTGATTGGCCGAAAAAAGAACAAAAGCACATGAATAGCCAAAGAAAGCCAGTATGCAAATTTACTGTTGTTATCGCCGCACCCCCAACTAGGATCAGAGCATTTCCTCTAAAACAACCCAAATTCAAATACAAAGTTTATGGTTTTAAGGCCACCAATACTGTTATTTGAAACATGGAGTGGCTTCTTCATGATTTCAACTTACACATTCTGCAAAAAAACGAAAATCACAATTTTTTTTTAAAAAAAATAGATTTTTTCTTCTTTTTTCGACTTGTGCCGGGCTGACTTGTTGCTGGGTTTCTCGTGGCGGGCCACATATTTGCATAGGGGAAAACAGTAAGTTGAACATAGACCTATGTTGACATACCTAAAATGTAGATATTTGTGTATGCTCTTTAGCCAGCGTGCATCAAGAACTACTTCTGTCAGTCTCCGGTGTGCCACAGAACCCTTCTGGATCCACTCCTTCTCTCTGTCCTCCACCAAGGGACCATGCTGACAGGCACCAAGGGCCCACGCATGTTCTCCTGTCACATGGTGAAGTAGTCCAGCCCACCTGTCCTATGGCAAAAAAATTACACGTGTTGTGAATAATGTGGTAAATAAGAATAGAAGCCAATTTTGCCCAATAACTATTCAGCAATAGAGGCTGGCCTAGATAGATGAATTTCGATAATACTTACGAAGAAATCTTCATATGTATCTGCAGTCTTGCAGCAAGACCAGAAGTGGTTGCAGATATCCTTACTCCACATCTGAAGGATGGTGCACCCCCTTTGCTGTCCTGCCTTGACATTGTAACACAGATACATTTTTGGGATGTCAAATAGGTTTATGAGAAGAGAATTGATGTAGATGATTTTTTTTTTAAATCCAGCTATATCTATCTACAGAGAGATCATGAACTTACTGCATGAATTCTTTTCCCCAAACTTTTGGACCCATGCCACATGTCCAGGGTGTGTCGGACGTAATCCAAATGTCATAATCCAAATCATTGTCCAGTCATAATAATGTAAGTGATGATTGTGGCATGGGACTCTATGCACAGAGTTGGATTGCTGAAACAATCTCCGAAAGCAAAATACAATAATAAACTTACTGAAGAGGACTGATATCTGTGAATGAGCATCCGTGCAGAATTCCTCAATGTTGAGTTCTTCACGTAGTGTCTCAAATGCTCGCATGAAGCCCTCCTTCTCCATGATGACAGAATTCTGCATGGTCTCAGGCTTGTCGATGTTGACCTTGCAGATTATCTATTTGGATCCATTGTCCATGGCAGTATACGTACAATACTGCACACAGAATCCAGGACTGTCCATGCGAGCATCTCCTTTGAAAATAAATTAGAACAAAAATAGAGAAAATGTGATAAGAACATTGTCCAGAATTTGTCATTTTATGCTGATCCAACTGCATGACAAACCACTGTGCAATATGTCTGTCCAGCACTTCATATCCTACAGATAAAATCCTAAGATAAAATATTATATACTTTATCCTACTCTTTTATGTGTACACTCAACCGTTTTTTTTTTTAACTTTTTAGTTTTTGGTCTTAGTATCAATATGCATCTGCCTTGCCAATACCATCTATTGGGAATAAATACATTTAGATTGTATGGTGCATATTATGAAGTATGCATGTGCGCTTGTATGTATGTGTGTGTGTGTGTGTGTGTGTGTGTGTGTGTGCGTGCGTGTGCGCGCATGCGTGTGTGTCTCAAACGCACCCAGGGCTACAGCAGGCCCTTTTGACTTGAGCTGGGTGATGACTGCGGCTCTCTTCTCATCCCAGAACTCCTTTATAGTGTCCACACAGTAGGAGTCCTGGATCCTGAAGAATGTCGACCTCTCCACCATCCCCATCTTCATAAACTTGAACAGTAGTGAGATCTTGGCGTAGTTGTTGCCCGACAGCAGGATATTACTGGAAAGCATGAAGTCTCCAACTAGCATCCCATATTTCAACATGGGCTGGGAAGCCCACTTCCAAACAGTGTGACCACGAGGACACATCTGGAAAAAAGCAGGCGGTGGAAGACAGCACATTACTGTAACTACAATGACTAATACACATACTTTTAACATCCTCCGCCCCACAGCACTTATGTTATAAGCTTCTCCATTTGTGTATGTTCGAGTTGATCCACAAAATAGGGTTGGTGTTACAGGGTAAAAACAGTCCCAAAATATGTAATAATCTTTGATGCTAAATAAAGACTCACCCATTCAATGACAGCAGCTGTTCCCCTGGACCTGATATTGATTTCGAATGGTCCAGGTGCACTCTGCCTTCCTGTTTGGGTCCTTGGCAGAACACACGCTGACAGGGAGAAGGAGATACTCGGCAAGCTGCTTCAGGCTGTCATGATATGCAATGGATGCAGGATGGCCAATTATGTCATCCTCAACCATGACTTTTGCTGCTTCTGAGAGTGTTGGCATGTCTGCCATAGTTTGATCTGGAGCATCATGCACAGTGTCCTCCATGCTGATTTCTTGAAGTGATTCCAAGCAAATTGGAGTCTTCAGAGCACCGCCAGTCCTGTTGTAATAAGAACAGCTATGAGAAATAAAAAACAAAACACAATAACTTGACTGTAAGTGGAGCCAGAGGGTATTGAACCTACCTAACACAAATACGAGGCCTAAAATCTGCGTTGTCACTGTCATCATCATCTGAGTCCACTTCCCTGGTTACATCTTCTTCTAATGATGACACAGACTGTGTGTCCATATCAGGATTCCAGGTGTCGTCTTCATCTTCCCAGTCAATGCTATAGAAAAAAGAAGAAAATCAGAGAAAATAATATAATAATTCACACAATAAATACAATTTTCCACAAACAGAAAAGTAAAAACATCTCTGCACTCCACACAGCAACTTACATCAAGTTTCGAATGTCATTAAATTCATCTGCATCAACATCAACGTTTAGGTCCAGTGACGACATACTAAAAAGACAGAAAAACACACACAAAAATGAGGGAATATTACATTACCACATGTCGCTGAAATAATGCACAGACCATGAATTTACTCTAAATTTTATTTGGGAAATAATTGGACAAAATCATCTTACTACCATAACATACCTTGCATCCAATTGCTGGAGAGCTGTCTCCTCTGGGCAGCTAATGTTTAACTCCTGAACCCCAGCTACTGAGAAGTCATCATCTCTGTGAATAATACAAAATTATATAATATTGTCAGCATCAACATAAAAAACGTTTTTATTCATCAAGGGTGCAACACAGGACTGTTGATATGTAGAAATAGAAGTCCAGGGTTTGGCAGTTGATGAGAAGATGTTTTGACGGACCGAAAAAGCCTGAAGAGTAATAAAAACTGTTGAGAAGATCCTCAGTTTGCCCTATCCTCTCTGCATAGCATCTACCAGAGGAGAGTCCATAGACGAGCCTGTAACATGATCAATTACTCCACCAACACCCCCACAAAGGTAGAGGTACAACTTATTGTAACTGTGTTTTCTTTTAGTCTTGGGGGTTGGTGGAGTCTTTCATGATGTTAACGAGTGAGTGAAGTGCTGGACCTCCTAAGGTGAAGGACAGGTTTTATCCTCAGGCCATCAGACTTTTCAAAAGATCTAATCAACTTTCCCTGCCCCCACCACACCAGCCAGTAGGCTTCACTTTTCCCCCAGATATATACATACACACACTGCACACTCACTGACATTTACCCACTGTCTGCATATAGATTTGGCACAGATATCACTGATAACACGTATTGTATGTGCAATAATATTTTTTCTGAAGTATCTGTCAAGGGGCACTTTGATACACATAAAACAAACAAGCTAGATATGAAAGATAGTAGGGATGCACCGAAACGAAAATTTGCGGCCGTAGCCGAATAAAATTAAACGCTTGGCCGAATACCGTTGTTTAGTTTTTCATTCGTTTTTGCAGACGAACCCCCTCCAGATTAGTGTTGTCACTAGGGATGCACTGAATATTCGGTAACCAAATATATTCGGCCGAATATTGCAAAAAAACACACATTTGGAATTCGGTGGAATAAGTGAAAAGCAAGGCCGAATAATAGCGGCGTGTTTTGATAACGCAATCAAACAGCGTGCGGTGACGGACGGAGTAAAATGTCGGTAGTGTGGCGATATTTTACTCCGTCCGTCACCGCACTCGCATTTGCGACTAAAAATAGTTTTGTTCGAGCAAAATAAATCATTCAGCACGCTGTGTGAGTACAGATTTCAACCAGCAGCAGAAACTAAAGGCGAATCCCGCCGGTTGTGGGTTGAACGGGGGTCACAGACACAGACAGGAATACGTATTCCTGTCAAATACGGCGGCCATAGGCTTACCGGCGACGGAGAAGTCCGGCTCCAATAATGTCCTCTTCTTGGCATCATGACTGCCCAAAAGTAGGCTACCTGGACAGCCGAGCCGTGGCGGCACACAGGTATGTGATGTGTCAGAGGAGAAACGAGCCGTTCACATTACTCTTTGTGGCAGGTAACGGCCCACAAACCTCACCGCACTTTAGGGACTGTTCTTTACTTATGAAGGGACTGTTCTTTAATTGTCAGGGGAGGAGGGTTGCTGGTTGCTATTTATTTATTTTATTTTGATCCCCGCTATGTTAATCACTTATTGATGCTGTTTTTGAAGTATGAATAAGTTGATAAGTAATTTATTCCATTGAAATATCATTGATGTATTATAGAAAAGTGATTTATCTTTTTATAAATGACAAAAGGCACATCTGCCTCATTTTTGATGTGGTATCGTGATACTACTCAGAACTGTGATACTGTCACTGGTATCATATCGTGGGTCATAATTTTGGTACCGTGACAACACTAATCTGGAGGGGGCTCATCTGCAAAAACTAATGAAAAACTAAACAACGGCATTTGGTACTCGGTATTCGGCCAAGCGTTTAATATTATTCGGCTTCGGCCACAAATTTTCATTTCGGTGCATCCCCAGTTGTCAGGGTACCGAAATTGGGACCCATGGTACGATACCAATGAAAATATCATGGTTCTGAGTAGTATCGCGATACCACAGCAAAAATGAGGCAGATGTGCCTTTTGTCATTTATAAAAAGATAAATCACTTTTCTATAATACATCAATGATATTTCAATGGAATAAATTACTTATTGACTTATTCATACTTCAAAAACAGCATCAATCAGTGATGAACATGGGGGGGATTGAAATAAAATAAATAAATAAAATAAAAATCAACCAGCCACCCTCCTCCCCTGACAAGTAAAGAACAGTCCCTAAAGTGCGGTGAGGTTTGTGGAGCGTTACTGACACAAAGACAGAAATGTGAATGGCTCGTTTCTCCTCTGACACGCCACATACCTGTGTGCTGCCACGGCTCGGCTGTCCAGGTACTTCTGGGCAGTCATGACAACATGAAGAGGACATTATTGGAACCGGGCTTCTCGGTTGCTGGTCAGCCGTTATCTTGCGCCGCGGAGCGCTATGGCTGCTATTCCACCGAATACCAAATGTGTTGTTTTTTTTTTTTTTGCAATATTCGGCCGAATATATTCGGTGCATCCCTAAAAGATAGATGGTTAAACATGGATATATCCCACCAAAGACAACGGTGGTCTAAGCCATGTTCATAGCAGCATCAAGTAAAACTCAATAGTTGAAACAGGTGGGGGAGGGGGTCTCATCAATCTGTGTTTCGACGGCGTGGAAGTTGATGGATCCTTCTCATAGCTACAAAAAACACAAATATGCTACATCACCACAGTTGTGCCGTTCATAGCCAATATATCAACGTCATTTTATCACAATTATAATGCAGACACTGGCGACTATGGCTGTGCAATATGATCAAAATGTCATATCCTATAAGTTAGATAAGCAGTATGTACCGACGACCTGTAACGTAACTGCCTTACACCGACAGAGAAGCTAATGATAGCATTGGGCTAATACCAGCTACAAAAGTAGCTAAGTTGGCTAACGTTACATATTTCATGGAAATAACAAATCCCCCCGAAGCAAAACAAATAATTACCTGTCCAACAGAAAGACAGCAACCTCTGCATCACTTTTCAGGCCCTTCAGCTCCCTCAGTTGTCTCCACCGTTCAAAAGCTGCACCGATGTTGACTCTAGTTTGTCCTCTCGCTTTATCCAGAGCCTGTTTCGTTGTAGCTTTTTCTGCCTCAGACTTTCTTTTCTTAGGCTGTTTAGCGGGGCGAGCCGTTACAAGTAACGCTGGAAGTGGTACTTTTGGCTGCATTTTATCTGCCATTGTTCAGCAAACTTATTCTCCTGCTTACTCAGTGTCTCTGCTGAGTGTGCTGAATATTTCCGGCAACGGTGAAACGTGATGAGTGCACGCAGGGAGGAGGGAGGGAGGGACAGAGGGGGGACTCGGGCACGAGACATGAAGGCATCTGATTGGTTCTTTCCATTCGCACCGAATGGCAGGGATTGGTCAGAGTTTTTACAGCCCTGCAGCTGCCACAGAGGTTGGATTTTTTTCATTCCTTTTTCTGAACACATTATGTATAGTATTGACTACTCTCAGGATGGAAGGACCATTTCACCCAGTATAACAAAAAGTGTTTCTGAACAGGATTACCAACTATAACTTTAATAGGGACAATTTCAAACACAAGTACGCAAATTGGATTCACCAGGCCTGGAATTTCGTCATTTTAGGGGCAAGGCCACTTGGCCTTTCGTGTTGTCAATTTTTTGAGGGCACAAAGGCCAAAAGCCAGGGCAGCAAGGCCATAAAATAAAATAATGATTTTAAGTCCACGTCCATAATGAATTTAATTTAAGGACTAAGGATGTATAACTATCTGTGAAATGAATAAATAAAACAAGCTCAAGTAATAATAATGAGTATAATAAGTAATAATATGATTTATTTAATAGCACTAATAAACCCAATGTGTTTTAAATATAGAACCAGATTCATGTATTTTTAAGCAAACAATCTTAAATATTAGGCCTAAATATTTTTTGAGTCTACGTGATAAACTGATTCACTGAACAAGACTGGCTTACAATTATTTTTGATGTGTTGTTAGATAGCTAACATACAAAAACTACAGCAGGGCTATTCAATTACTATTTCAACTGGGCCACATTTCAAAACCAGATAATGTCGATGGGCCACATTTTTTAGCAGCGAGCAACTGATCCACTTTTTTTTTTTTTGCATACATATATATATTTATATATACAGGCATGGCCCTCCTCAACATGATGCAGAAACAGAATAAAAAGAGCTATCAATGCACAGAAGCATAATAAGTGACATTAACAGTATCTAATAACACACACTATCTCTCTACCAACATCTCCCTCTCTCCTCTCCTCCACACACACATGCACACACCTCACCTCCTGATGCTTTCCTTATAGGTCAGTTACACAGGATATAGTTTTATACAGTCCGTGGCAGCAACAGTCATGTTTACAACAACAAAGTCACTATTTAAAACCCAATAATATCTCAATATAAATATTCCTCCTGACATCACAATACTGAGTGAAGAAAGTCACGTTATCTCAGCATGAAGACAAACATCAGTATCAGTCATTCATCCTGCTCTCTGTCCCTCCTCTACTGAGGACACTCACTGTCTGCAGGTCGGCTGCCTCAGGTACATGTTCAGATAAAGTGTTAGCCTACATACAGACAGCTTTCATTTTAGTTTGTCTTTAACACTTTGCTGTTTGCCTCGCGAGCGCGATGTGCTTGTGTTGACCGCGATCATAAATCATAATAGCGGTGAATGAGAGACTGTGGACAGAGCAGATTGAAATATGGCTTTCTACATGCTGATCACATGTATTGATAAAGTATTGGCTTGGCTGGCAGAGGTTTTATTGCACTTACTCACAGTAACAAGTGTAGTTGTCGTCAACTAGAGTAATTTTGAAGTTATATTCCCTTCATCTGCACCGTGGCCCCACCGCTGCAGAATGATGATACATGAAACCGAAACTTTAAAAACTAACGCCGATAATAGCGGAGCTTACTGTTATTACGGTGTTGATTAAATTTACCTTGCGTTGTTTAATACCGGGTCTCGGTACCGATCCCTGCCCGGGCGTTTGATGAAGTCTCTTGGTTGGCCGGTGATAGATTGGTGTCAAACTGTCGTTACAGCCCGTCCAAGCGGTTCATGCCAGGCTCGAATCAAACCCACCACTGGTGATGTACGCATTGTCTCATTTGATGTTGCTCAATAAGAGTCCAGAATGTCATCGGATTTTTTTTCTCAAAAGACGCAGGTGTCAAAGCCGTGTTGACAGGAAAAAGGGCAGAAGAGAAAACCGCAAAATCACCTGGGGCAGTGCAGGCGGGGCATCAAGGCCACTGTGGCCTTAGGGCAGATATATTTTTCAAGGGCACAGGGCCAAATGAGGAGGGCACGAGAGCCATGGCCCTCGTGGTCCTCGTGAAATTCCTGCCCTGGGCTTCAGAACTGACAGACAAACGCTTGTCTTTATCTGGACATATTTCCCCCACCAATACAACATGCTAACGTTATTACCACAAGTCTACGGCGTTTTACATTGTATAAATTAGCCTAGCGTCTAGTGATCTTTTCCTCTTCTCATATAAAGCCAGGGACAACAGCAGCATGTAACAAAGGTAGCGGCACACATTTTGGCTCCATTACAACTCACAACATTCACCGACAAAACAACGGTCTTATACTAATCACGTTTTCCAAGCAAATACAACATGCTAACGTTATTAGCGCCAGCCTATGGCATTTTACACTGTATAAATTAGCCTAGCAACGAGCGGAGGTTTCCTCTGCTCATATGAAGCCAGGATAAATCCCGAAGTATAAATCCCTGAAGGATAAATCACACACACGACTTAAAATGCTGTTTTAGTGGAGGATTTACTGTCTTCACAATTTATTGTTTCTTATCTGTGAAATACAAGTAAATACAAGCTTCTTGCCACTGAGGGGAATGGTATCAGCTTACAGAAACAGACAGGAGGTCTGCGTCACCGGGACGCTGAGCGTGAGGGTGGGTGAGTCCAACTTTCTGTCAACAAAGGGGGTGTTTTGAAAACACCCCCATTTTCACAGGTAACTTAGCCTGTCCCCCCGCCACAGGAAATAATGGATTAATCCTGGAAAGCTGTTTATGTAGCACTTTACTCCATATGAAAGTAACACGGCAATTATTCGACTAATGAGAATTTGGTCGGATGAGAGCATAGCGACCAAATAATTGACTAGTTGACCAGGAGACTACAGCCCTAGTAACTGGTTGCTTTTGAAGAGTTGAAGAGTTTTCTTCATATAGTTGACCCATTCTTTTATTCTTGGGGGTTTCGTTGACTTCCAATACCAGAGTATTGTTCTAGCAGCTGAAGTGACACCAGCCGTAACAACTGAGAAGTCTTGGAGACACTGGTAATATCTTACCTCGACATTGACTTATGTGTCCAAGAACTTTTCTCCAAAAAGGCCGAGTGAGTGGACAATCTCGAATACAATGTAGAAAGGTTGTTAAGGTTGAGTTAGTGTTCTGGACTAACTGAGGCAGAGGCAAACACCGATTACATATCTTAAGGGTTTTAATGAACCAAACAGGCAATAAGGCACAGGTGGAGGTGACAGGACACAGGCTGGCTTGGGAGTGGGGAAAGTCCTCTGAACTGGTACTGAATCCAGCTGAACACAGGAGAAAATTTCAGGAACACAGAGGCACCCATGGCTGATGCTGGCAGCACGGCACACACTAAAAAAACATGAAAGAGAGGCACTGGTAAGAAGCTATGAAAATACTCAGCAAAAAACTCTTCGGAAAAACTAGAGGGAAAATTCACAAGGACTGTATACACTACCAAACAGGACGGAATTATCTGGCACAGGAGTGGAGTCATGACCAGGCTTATATGGAGGGTTGATAGTGGAGATTGCCGCCAGGTGTGTCTCGTCTGCCGAATCACAGGGAGAGAGTGAGTGGAAAACCAGGCACGCTTCCTGCCAGACACACACACACACACACACACACACACACACACACACACACACACACACACATTGTTTGTACTGCACCCTGGGCTTTCCGGACTGGCCTGTTCTGTACTTTATTTAGCCTGGTTCCAGACCATAGACCCCGCCCACTTAACTGAGTAGGCTTGCATCTCTGGTCTGCCATACTTCAATGAATTTGCGATTTATCTCATCCAAACGATGGACGGACCAATGAATGCCGGGGGTCTAGCGATTAGCCAATCAGCGCCACACTGATGTCAAGCTGNTCTGCCATACTTCAATGAATTTGCGATTTATCTCATCCAAACGATGGACGGACCAATGAATGCCGGGGGTCTAGCGATTAGCCAATCAGCGCCACACTGATGTCAAGCTGTACGCCGGTGGGTAACTGGTAAGGATAGCAACAATGGCGACCGCTACAGATCCTACAGACCACATTAACGATGCTTTC
>NC_065512.1:41579134-41591642 GCF_006386435.1 Epinephelus moara
GGGTTGTTCTTGTTTTCTTCTATTAATGCTGAGTAATAGTTTGCTCTGGCATTGCGGAGGCCCCTCTTATAAGTTTTGAGACTGTCTGTCCAGATTAAACGAGATTCTTCCAGTTTGGTCAACCTCAACCTTAACATCTTCATCTCTGCTACCTCCAGCTCTGCCTCCTGTCTTTTCCTCAGTGCCACTGTCTCTAAACCAAACAACATCGCTGGTCTCACCACCATCTTGTACACCTTTCCTTTTAATCTTGCTGGTACTCTTTCATCACACATCACACCTGGCACTTTTCTCCACCCGTTCCAACCTGCTTGCACACGTTTCTTCACCTCTTTTCCACACTCTCTGTTGCTCTGGGCTGCTGACCTTAAGTACTTAAAATCCTCCACCTTCTTTATTTCTACTCCCTGTAACCTCACCGTTCCACTTGGGTCCTTCTCATTCACACACATGTATTCTGTCTTGCTACGACTAACTTTCATTCCTCTCCTTTCCAGGGCATACCTCCACCTCTCTAGATTTTCCTCCACCTGCTCCCTGCTCTCACTACAGATCACGATGTCATCTGCAAACATCATAGTCCATGGAGATTCCTGTCTAACCTCATCTGTCAACCTGTCCATTACCTGAGCAAACAAGAAGGGGCTCAGAGCTGATCCTTGATTTTTTGGGGGGGGAGTTTTTCCTTATCCGCTGCGAGGGTCCTAAGGACAGAGAGATGCCGTATGCTGTAAAGCCCTCTGAGGCAAATTGTGATTTGTAATATTGGGCTTTATAAATAAAATTGATTGAATTGATTGATTGATTAACAATAAACTGATAAACAAGATTATAAAAAGTGGGACCAAGACAAAAGACCAAAAAAAACACCCAAAAAAGACAAAAACAAATATGAAAGAATACATCATCATTTGAAACTAGTGGGTGTGCAGTAAACAATGTGCGTGTGGTCAAGGTAATGGGTGTGTGGGCTTGGTGTGGGGGGGTGGGATGAAGGACATAGGACATCCTGTATATGTATTTAGGTATTCCTCCTCCTTTTTTTCCCAACTTATAGAAAGAGAGTAAAGAAAGGAAAAAGTACAAAATAAATAAATGAAGGGAAATGGAGAAGACGATGAGAGGAGATAAGATGAGAGATATCATTTCTGTGTGTGTGTGTGTGTGTGTGTGTGTGTGTGTGTGTGTGTGTGTGTGTGTGTGTGTGTGTGGTGCTGGTGGTGGGGGGAAGGCCCAAAGCACGTTATGGCAGTAGCTTGACAAAGGGGAACCAGAGATACCAGATAGGTGGTTTGCCCATCCAATTCAGCACTCTTGATTTCTTTTTTTAGGGCCCGAGCGACGACGAAGTCATCCGTGAGGACCCTATTGTAATTGCGCTGTTTATTATTATTTATTATTAGGGCGCGAGCAGGTCACAGACCTGCGCGAGCAGGTCACAGACCTGCGAGGTCCCTATTGTTTTTCTCCCGATTATTTATTTATTTATTTTTCTTCCGCCCATATGATCGCATTTTTCACTGCCTGAACATACCCCAAAACTCACCAAACTTGGAATATAAGTCACACCTCGCGAAAAATTTTATAATCTATTGTCGTCCTGAATTTCCACCACCAGGTGGCGCTATTATTAAGGAAAGTGCGTTTTGGCTCATAACTCCCATATACTTTGTCGCACATTCAAAAACCTTATATCCACGCGTTCAGTGAATTGTGCTGAATCTTGTGGTATAGGCCACGCCCATTTCCGTCTACCGTTTTTTTCCACAAATTCGCAAAATGTCACAAACCTACTTTTTCGAACTCCTCCCAGGCAATTTCACCGATTGGCATGAAACTTCGCACACAGCATCTGTGGACCCTCCCGACAAAAAGTTATTAAAAGAATTACGATATTCCAAACAATACTCAAGTTATTAAATAGCAACTTCCTGCAGATTTCGTTCTAAACAGGAAGTGCTGCATATCTCCACATGGTGTATCTGAATGACATGAAACTCAGGTTACCACTTCCCCATGAGCCCCTGAGGCTCTGTGCAAAATTTCGGGTGATGACCACGAGGTGGCGCTCTTTAAAATTAAGTATTTTATATCTCAACATCGGTTGGGCGGATTAACACGAAACTTGGTGTAATTATTTTCAATGCCCTCCTGAGGATATCTGACGAAGGACTTACTGATCCGCCACTAGGTGGCGCTCTGGTGGCCGTCTAATTTAATATTTGGCACTGTGCCAACACCATAACACTCATGGAAATAAAATTGATAGGGGTGGTATAGACTGGCCCCTGTAACTCACACACCAAAAATGACCAGCAGGTGGCGCTATTTTCAATGCAAAAGCATTTTTGGCTAATAACTCCCACATAATATGTTGCACATTGTTAAACCTTCTATTTACGTGCTCTCTGAATTCAGCTGAATTGTGTGGTGTAAGCTTTCCATTCGCTAAATCGCCACAAATGAAAAACGTACTTTTTCGAACTCCTCCTAGGCGATTTGACTGATTTGCACCAAACTTTGCATGAAGCATCTGTGGACCCTTCTGACAAAAAGTTATCAAAAGAATTTTGATCGTCCAAAAAACGCCCAAAATGTAAAACAACAAATTCCTGCACAGTGTGTTCAAAACAGACAGTCTTTCATATCTTGACCAAATACAGTCTGATTACCACAACATTTTTGCTAATTGTGTTCCATGGCCCGATGAGGGATTGTGCAAAATTTGGTGCAAATCGGCCAATACGTGGCGCTCTGGTGGCAGTCTAATTAGTGTGAATGGCAGTAAATTAGAAAATCTTCAAATCCTCTTCATCGACTTTCAACCTCTTCTTGTCCCTCATACTTTGAGCTACAGACACCATGTCAACTTTTAAAGAGTCAGAAGACCTTGAACTATTGGGCATGTATTCAGCTTCTACTTTTTGGAAAAATACATACGTGGGTTGGGTGCCTACCTGTATACTGGAAATGTAAGTAAGAGATAACGTTTATTTTTTAATTTATTACAGCTGACAAGACTTCTAGGTGCACGCCCCCCGACGGCAGCATGCCCTGACGCGCGTGGACTGCGAGGGCCCGTTCATCGCTGCTTGCAGCTTTAATTAGGGCCCGAGCGACAACGAAGTCGTCCGAGGACCCTATTGAAATCGTGCTGTTTATTATTATTATTATTATTATTCTTGCGACATTTCGTGTCCCAATTTCGGCCCTTTCCCAAATTTGAAAATGCTTCTAACTTTCCACATTCGTCCGGCCACATCCGAAATTCAATATTTTTGGGCGGTTACACATGGTCAGCGCGAAATGCTGAAATAGCGCCCCCTACAAATTTTCAAAATACCCTCCCCATTGGGGTTAGTTTGTCGTGGGCAAACGAAATGTGGTACACACATGTATCATACCGAGACGCACAAAAAAGTCTCTTAATGTCATGGTGAAATCCCAACAGGAAGTCGGCCATTTTGTTTTGAATTTTTTCGTTACGGCGATTTCCACAACTTACATTTTAACTCCTCCTCCTAGGGATTTCGTCCTATCGACTTCAAAGTTGGTACAGATCATCCTGAGAACATGCTGATCAAAAGTTATTAAAAGCTTTTCTCTATGTCAAGGGGCGTAGGGTTTTTTTTGGAGTTCGAACATGAAAATAGGTACACGTGTATGTTGTCCAGGCGCACATAAAAGTCTCTTGCACCAATGGTCTACTCCAAACAGGAAGTCGGACATTTTGATTTTGACGTGATTTTGGCGTGATTTCCACATGTTGTATTTTAACGAACTAGTCCTAGGGATTTCATCCAATCGACTTCAAATTTTTTACAGATCATCTAGAGACCATGCTGATGGAAAGTTATTAAAAGCTTTTCTCTATGTCAAGGGGCGTGGCCGCTATGGTGCCTCCCCTCGCCACCAAATACGTTTGGCTTTTTGATGGCTTCAGCGACCTCATATCCTCATGAAAATTGACACACAGGTCAAGAATGGCGAGCTCTTGCATCTGATAGGGGTGTCGCCCATGGGGGGGACAACATGCCTCCTTAGCGCCCCCTTGAAATTTTCAAAAACCTCTCCCCATAGGGTTTTTTTTTTGAGTTGGAACATGAAAATTGGTACACATGTGTATGTTGTCCAGACGCACATAAAAGTCTCTAGCACCAATGGTCTTCTCCAAACAGGGAGTCGGCCATTTTGATTTTGACTTGTCATTTTGCCGTGATTTCCACATGTTGTATTTTAATGAACTAGTCCTCGGGATTTCATCCAATAGACTTCAAATTTTTTACAGATCATCCAGACACCATGCTGATCAAAAGTTGTGCTCTGCATGTCTGGTGCTCTGCATGTCTGTAGGACAAAGGTCGTGGCTGCTATGGCGCTGCCATTTTTGATCCATCGCCTTGCATATTCAAGCAGCTCTCTCTCCCACATAATTCATCCAAACTGCTTCAAAATTTCTGTACTTGATAAGAGCCCCGCCCTCAACGCCTCCATATACTCGTAGGCAATCTTGCTCATGGCGCCCCCTTGTGGAAACAGGAAATGCCATCTTTTACACTGACAAACACCAACCTCCATCTCCTGACCTGATCAACTACATTTTGTGGCCACATGATGATCAAGTTGATGAATCTCCACAGTGATACACGTGTCCTGTCATGTTGCAGACTGCCGTGGCGGCGACTTTTCATCCTTCGCCACGGAACATCGAAATGTTACTTCTGTGATGAGGGTCCACCCCTGAATGCACCTGGCCACATGTGGTCACGCTCGTAGCGCCACCTGGTGGATGAACGAAACATTGCGTTTTTTCGCTCCTGCCAGGTTTTTTCTCCCGTCTCGCTTCAGGCCACAGCCCCCACGTGCCTCAGGCCCCCACGGTTGCATGGGGAGCGAGGGCCCAATCACAGCTGTTTGCAGCTTTAATTATTATTATTCTTCCGAGAATATAATCCCCAATTTGGCATCTTTCCCAAATTCAAAAACTCACCAAATTTGGCACACGCGTTTGGTCTGGCGAAAAATTTTATAATCTATTGTCGTCCTGAATTTCTACCACTAGGTGGCGCTATGATCAAGGACAGTGCGTTTTGGGTCATAACTCCCATATACTTTGTGGCACATTCAAAAACCTTATATCCACGCGTTCAGTGAATTATGCTGAATCTCATGATATAGTCCACGCCCATTTCCGTGTAGCGTTTTTTTTTCGCAAATGCGCAAAATGACGCAAACCTACTTTTTCGAACTCCTCCTAGGCAATTTCACCGATTTGCACGAAACGTTGCACACACCATCTGTGGACTCTTCTGACAAAAAGTTATTAAAAGAATTTTGATATTCCCAAGAATACTGAAGTTATTAAATAGCAGGTTCCTGCAGATTTGGTACAAAACAGGAAGTGTTGCATATCTCCACAATGGTGTGTCCGAATGACATGAAACTCAGTTTACTACTTCCCCATGAGCCCCTGAGGCTCTGTGCAAAATGTCAGGCGATGATCACAAGGTGGCGCTCTTTAAATTGAAGTATTGTATATCTCCACATCGGTTGCTGGGATTAACACAAAACTTAGAACAATTATTGTCAATGCCCTCCTGAGGATATCTGAAAAAGGAGTTACCGATCTGCCACTAGGTGGCGCTGTGGTGGCAGTCTAACTTAATATTTGGCACTGTGCCAACACCATAACACTTATGGAAATGAAATTGATAGGGGTGGTAAAGACTGGCCCCTGTAACTCACACACCAAAAATGACCAGCAGGTGGCACTATTTTCAATGCAAAAGCATTTTTGGCCCACAACTCCCACATAACATGTCGCACGTTTTGAAACTTTATATCTCAGTGTTCCCTGAATTCAGCTGAATTGTGTGATGTAAGACACGCCCACTTTTGCATTAAATTTCCATTTCCAAAATTGTGAACAATGAAAAACGTACTTTTTCGAACTCCTCCTAGGCGATTTGACTGATTTGCACCAAACTTTGCATGAAGCATCTGTGGACCCTCCTGACAAAAAGGTATTAAAAGAATTTTGTTTGTCCAAAAAACGCCCAAAATATAAAACAACAAATTCCTGCACATTGTTTTCAAAACAGACAGTCTTTCATATCTTGAGCAAATACAGTCGGATTACCACAACACTTTCACTAATTGTGTTCCATGGCCCGATAAGGGTTTGTGCAAAATTCGGTGCAAATCGGCCAATAGGTGGTGCCCTGGTGGCAGTCTAATTAGTGTGAATGGAAGTAAATTGGAAAATCTTCAAATCCTCTTCAAAACTCATCAACTTTCAACCTCTTCTTGTCCCTCAAACTTTGAGCTAGAGACACCATGTCAACTTTTAAAGAGTCAGAAGACCTTGAACGCATTAACTGTACATAATTATCTATCTTTATCTTTATTTCGGCCATGACCAATATTCTTTTGTTTATGAACACTGGTAGATAACTAGCTTGCCACCAGGTGGTCTTTGGCTGCTCCTGACGCTACCGTCATAAAAACAAGAGACGACGAAATCTGATTGAAAATTGATACACAGGTCAAGAATGGCGAGCTCTTGATTCTGATACCTTTAAATGTCAGTGCCTGCTGTTTTTAGATCGGTGGGACAGAGCTGCCAGCTGAAATGGAGGTGATACAGCCCCCTCTCTCCCTCAAAACTAATCAATTACACCATCAAATGACTCCAAAACGCTCTAGTGGAAAACACACGCTATGAAATTATAATGTATAATTAAGTAACATTACGACACATGAAGCAAATACTCGGAGCTACTTTCTTCAGTAAACCACTGGGCGGAGTGACACAGTTCGTAATCTCTCAAGACAGATTCTGCAATCTACATTGTAGAATCTGTCGGCAGCCCTGTGTGAAAGACGACTAGAGAGGGGTGGGGGTGGGGCTTTGAGTCTGAACGATGCTGCGCTTTAGCCAATCACAATGGAGGGGGCGCGGCAGAGACATGCAGGTGTCCCCAGGAAATGTGTACCTACAGAAACAGCAAGCTCCGTGTCCATAGCGCGTCCATAGCGACCGCTCCAGTAATGCCGTTTCGTCAACGTGAAAAAAAAAATAAATTTCAGCGGATGTCTGAGTTACAACATGATTGAGCTAACTGGAGTAGTTTCATGTCGTATCCGACAACGGGAGGCTTTTAACAGATGACGTCCTGATGTTAGCTTTGCTAACTGTCCCTGTCAGCTGCAGCCACTGATGCTTTCTAGACATCGTGATTTCCCATAACTGAATAAATACCACACATAGCAACACAAAACTGCTTTGCTAGCTCAATCATGTTGTAACTAAGATATTCGCTGGAAAAAATATTTTATTCACGGACCGTTTATTGAGTTATTACCTTATTTTTATACAGTCTATGGTTATAGACGAACGCTAACAGCTAACGTTAACAGCTAACGGTTAGCCCAGCTAATCTACAATAACCATATTAATTACGTGCACACAGAAATAGTAACGTTTGTTCAGTCATTGTGTTTATAGACTTAACAAACATCAGATTAGTCTACACGGTGATATAGTGACGTGAAAAATGTGATATATAGCTAAACTCTGCTGGTTTTCAACCCGAAGTATTTGTAAACAACACGGCAATTCCCTGGGGGCACCGCCGGTTAGTTGAAAAACTCCGGGCTGTGCCTCCAGAGGTAAAGGAAGAAATTTTTTTTTTTTTTTTTTTACTGATGGATTTCCAGATTGCACAGTTCGTACCTGAGACAGTGCCGTAGTTATTGCTTGCAGCCTTGCATTTGCGGTATCGTCAGCTGGACGCAGCAGAAAGTTTGAGAAAAGTTTACAGAGTGCTGTTGTAAATCATGGTTTACACATGTATTGTAAAAGGTTGCCGTAACAAGCCGAAGACGTGGAGCAGAGTGACGTATATGGACAGGATGAAACAATTTGTGCTGGACATTGATCCCAACACGCCTGTGGAAACGGTCCGGAAAATGTTTGTTTACGAGGACTACAGTGAAAGGATGGAGCGCAGAAGCTCAGGAATGGTTCAAACGCTTTTCTTGAAAGATACTGTCTTTTCATCTGTCGGCATCACAAAACGAGCAGACGTGGTAAGTGATCGTTGTATAACGTTAATTGTGCTCAGCATCTCTCTGCTGCAACGTTAACATTACTGGGCCCTATTAGCAGCCGGCCTTTTAAAAAAAAAAATTAATAAATAAACGCCGGCCTCTTTCATAAACTGGTGGTGTTTATGTGACATTTTTGGCATTTATAGAGCGCTAGACCTGCATTACACACATCCACAGACACAGAGAACCACATCCACACACACAAATCAACCCTCACCCAGGCACATGCGCAGTTGCGCACTCTCAGCTGATTGTAAACAGATAAGATGGCGACAAGACGCAACTTCAGTGTTTATTTAAAGCTAGAAGTTTTTAAATATTCCAAACAAATGTCGGGGGAATACGCCACGGGGCATATGACGCCTGGTTGGCAGAGGACGGCAACAAGACCTTCACAAAAGGAGGGAACATGAGAGCAGCTGACAAACGCAAGATAACGGCTTACCGGCGACACACAAGCCCGTCAATTTCCTCATTTCCTCAATTTCCTAATTTCCTCTTTCGTTGGTGTCATGACTGCCCAGTACCTGGACAACCGAGCAGTGGCGGCACACAGGTATGTGGCGTGTCAGAGGAGAAACGAGCCATTCACATTTCTGTCTTTGTGTCAGTAACGGCCCACAAACCTCACCGCACTTCAGGGACTGTTCGTTACTTGTCAGGGGAGGAGGGTGGCTGGTTGATTTTTATTTTATTTTTTGATTTTATTTTGATCCCCCCTACCCTATGGGCCCGAACGACGCATAGTGCATCCAAATTCACACCTGTTCTTCACTATTGATTTTCAAGGCCAAGCACTTGTCGATAGTCCAATGTTTTCACAGCGAAAAAAAAAGATATAGTTACACTAAAATGATGTATAACAGAGCTTTCATACAGCTTTGCACACATATTACTCTTGGATGGATTACTCGCGAATGCAGGCTCGTACAGAAATGCCACGCATATCACATGAAAGCAGAGCTTTCCAGTGATACCACACACATCATTGTACTGTCATCCCATCACGCTATAAATACAGATTAATTGTTTACAAAATGAAAACCTGACGAATTTCTTTACAATCCATTATACAGATCTTGTTATCAGTCACTTCATATAGTGAGGAATATCATATCTTACCACGTCTTAGGCTTGCGTGTGTTTCTCCCTGTCTATCCACATTTGTAGTCCGGCTGTCAAGATGCAAATATCTCCATATTGTCCAGTTGACACGCCATCAAACTTTGTATGACAAAACCAGCCACTCCACCTTTGCGCACCCAGACAACAGTAGCCTAATTATGCATGTATGACAGGGCCATAGTCACCATATACATTGAGGGGGACACGCCCCCCCCCCCAATGCCCAATTTTTTTTTAACTGCAAACAAAGTGGCAAATATTATCTTGGAGGACATCATTGCACTTGGTTGACTATTTTTCTATTATCTTAGATGTAAATATTGTATGTTTCTTTCAGATAAAACACATTTTTGACTTGTGAATGAGTCAATGGAATTTCTTGCAATAATTAAAAATCACTGGCAATCATGTCCGTCTGGCACAAACCACATGTTTTGGACCGCTGTGAAGTGACAGAATGTCCCACCATCATGGTTCTTATATTGCCAGATTCCAGAGAGTCTCCCCTCTTCAGATATGGCAGAATATGTCATTTTCCAACTTGCTATGCTGAGATACATGTGAAAATGTAAGAATTTAGTAACACGGATTTGTTTTTTTCATTGATATAAAAATTTATATAAAATACAGGCACATAGAAGGACATGAAATGATGGCAAATCTGGATAGCACACATTGTCCCGAAAACAACAAGATATAGCATGTGTATGTAGCCTTTATAATGACTGTGATATGAGCTTAAAAGTAAAGGCAGTAAAAATACCCCAAAAAGGCCTAGGGCCCATAGGGTTAATCAGTTATTAATGCTGTTTTTGAAGTATGAATAAGTCAATAAGTAATTTATTCCATTGAAATATCAGTGATGTATTATAGAAAAGTGATTTATCAGGGCGTAAAACTAGCCAGGACCGCCTCTGTCACTGATATTTTTACCATAACCATCTTGCAGTCCAGTAAACCAACACCACCCACTACGACCTCAATAATAAAGTAGAATAATCACCTTTCTGACAAAAACTGAAAATGTAAAAGCTTTGTAAACGTACAATGTGTGGCAGAGCTGTTGTATTTGATTGTATTAGATTGCACAGGTGTACCTAATAAAGTAGCCAGTAAGCCCCACATTTACACCACCAATCCATGCCTGCTCTGGATCTCCCCGCAGCCCCTGGTTGCTCGGCAGCCTCAGCCCCTGAGACCATGCTGATCAACTGTTATTAAAAGCTTTTCTCTATGTCAAGGGGTGTGGCGGCTATGACGTGATTGGCGCGGGAGAGCGAGGGCCGGTCACAGCTGCTTGCAGCTTTAATTATTGTTGTTAATGCCAGCTGGCATGGGGGAGACCAGCATCCATTGGCCACGCAGTGCCAGCCGCACCACCAGGCAACCACTATGGATGGCTGGGCCAAGGGATTTAAATATCTGTGATTGCTTTGAATATCGTCAACTGAGAGAAAAACGTCAAAAGGATAATTTTTGGTCAAATGAAAAGAATGAAAAATCATAATGCAGAGAAAAATGACTCATTTGTTCAAAAGAAAAGACAGTGATACTGAAGATGAATATTTACTACAGAAAATCAGAAAACCAGCACCCAGGGAAGAGGATTTGGAGGAAGCTGAGGGTCAGAGTGAGGCACAATGTCAAGAAAAAGAAGTGGCAGTTGCAGGACCCCCAGAAACAAGCACAGGTGATGATGCTAGGCCTACTGCTTATCCCTCTATATGTACAAAGGAACAATATGAACAGTTCAAAAGCAAAAATGAATGGTTGTATGCTCAAAATGGAAAACTGGGATGCACCCCATGCCATGATGTGAAGAATCTTGGTGTCATGGCATCCAGTGGTGTCAGTATTGCCAGCCAGTGGGCTGAGGGAAAGATAGCCCCATTTGGTAGCTCAAGGGAAGTCCAGCTTTTATCACTGGGCAAAAAAATCCACGAGCACAGAAACTCCACAGCACATAATGAAGCAATTAAGATTCTTCATACAGCAAAGAAAGACATACTTCTGAACATGAATACCACCAGTCAGGAGTCTGCATTTGAGGCCACTGCCAGGGTATTCAGGGCAGCATATTATGTGACCAAAAACAATAAGCCATTCACAGACTTTGAGAGTCTGATTGAACTGCAGCAAGCTAATTCTGCTGATTTTGGTCATGTTTTGCAGAGCAAAACTGTCTTTGTTGATATAATTGATCACATGTCATCACAGATGAAGGAGGAACTACTGAGTGAGATAATAGAAAATAGGTGTAAGATCACAGTATTGGCTGACGAGTCAACCAGTGTGGGGCACAAGTCAACACTAATTATGTTTTTGAAAGCTAGTGTTGATGGAGATATGGAGCCCATTGCCTTTCCATTGGACCTGATTGAGCTGGATAGCTTGTCTGCTGCTCATGTCAAAGAACAGCTTATGAACTGCTTGTTCAAGAGTGGCTTCACCACTGAATTGCTGCGGGAAGTCTTCATTGGATTTTGCAGTGATGGGGCCAGTACAATGCTTGGAGTGAAGTCAGGTGTTGGTAAGCGTTAAGGCATTGCCTTAATCACAGACTGGAGCTTGCTGTGGACCAGGCAGTGGTGGCAACAGGGGGGAACAAAAGGCCTTCCTTGACAGCCTTTATTCATTGTATAGCCAGTCACCAAAAAACAGGCAGGAGCTACGTGAATGTGCTCACAACTTACACATCACACTGAGAAGGATTGGAAGAGTGTTCAGTCTTTGCTGGGTAGCTTCTTCATGCAGGGCAATCACTGCAGTTTGGCACTCTTATCCAGCACTGGCACAACATTTCTACAGGGCATCAGAGGATGAGACAAGGGACAGTAGAGAGAGGGCCAAATTCAAAGGTCTGTTATCTAAGCTGTGCTCTGTAAACTTCCTGAAAAGTCTTGCACTGATGGCAGATGTCCTGACTGGACTGAAGAAGTTGTCAGAGGTTCTTCAAAACAGGGAGACAACGCTCCCAAAGGCCCATGAAATCATGACAATGTATGTCGAACAGAGTTGGGTATAACGCGTTACAAAGTAACGCGTTAGAGTACTTTGATTACTTTTTGCAGTAACGAGTAACCTAACGCGTTAGTTTGCTGTTTGAGTAATCAAATATTTAAGTACATTTTCAAACAAGACATCAGTTATTTCCGTTACTTTTAGAACGCTGGTCCTTCAGCTCCGAAACAGCAACGGCTGTTGTTTGGTTCTAATAACGGAGATAACGTTAAACCTATCAGTCTGAAAGAAGCCACGGAGCTTGTGGCTC
>NC_065512.1:41594422-41597091 GCF_006386435.1 Epinephelus moara
CGTGGCGCACAGTTTCACATGAGAGTGGGGCAATGTAATATGAAATAAAACAGCGAAGTGATCGGAAATATGTGGGTCACAAATCTCACTGACATTTAACTGCAGACCAAAGGATAATATAAGGTCCAGTGTGTGTCCCTTCTCATGTGTTGGATCAGACACAGACTGAGTAAGGTTAAAAGAGTCAATGAGATTCAGAAAGTCTTTCACCAAGGGATGGGATTCACAGCAGACATGGATATTAAAGTCCCCGACAATTAAAAAACGATCATAGTTCACTGTCACTCCTGCCACAAAGTCTGTGAAGTCCTTTATAAAATCCTTGTTGAACTGCGGTGGACGATAGACTACAGCGCACAGGATGGGTGTAGTAAAGTTTACAGTGAATGTCTGCAGCTCAAAGCTGGAGAAAGAGATCGACGGTGACAATCGACATTGAAAACTGGATTTAAATACAGATGCTACCCCTCCACCTCGGCCGGTGGTTCGGGGGGAGTTAAAAAAGAGACAGTTAGGAGGGAGCAACTCGGAGAACTGGATAGACTCACCGACTTGAATCCACGTCTCTGTCAGAAACATAAAATCCAATTCACGTGAAGTGAAGAAGTCATTCAAGATAAAAGTCTTGTTTGCTAGCGATCTAGCATTCAAGAGAGCCAGGCTATGAGTAATCTCCTCGCGGGCCTGGGTGGAAACGTGGCGCAGAGGCCGAAGATTCCTAAAATCCATACCGCCGTTGCGGACCCGGCATCTGGGAGGGGGAACCTCCGTCGGCAGGTGAAGGCAGCCAGCGGCTGGACAGGGAGGAACAACAGGCTGGATCCAACGAAGACACAACGGCTGCACATGAGATCCTCTGACAGGATGGCGAGGATCGGTCCAACAGGTGGATCGTCTGAGGATCTTGAGTTTTACCAAGACGCCTGCCCTCTTTCCGCGTCTTCTGGAGCGCTTCCTCCGTGAGATGACAACCGGTGAGCGCAGCAGGTAAGCTGGTACAGACGCCAGGGGAGGAGGGAGACCTGAGGTTTGATCCCCCCAATCAACGTTTGGCAGTGTTTTTTGAGATGTTCTAATGTCAAGAAGTGCTTGTTGATCATACACCAGCAAAGCAGAGGAATCTTGGCAGAGAAAACAAAGTAATATAGCAGCAAATATCAAACACAGCAGAGCCGGCAGACAGTAGGCCGCACACGCTGGCGCCATCTTGCAGGCTCATAAATCAAATGACAGTCCTTAATCCTGTCAAGTGGGACCACGACAATCCTCAATATAGAGAAGATGAGGTGAGGGTTTTGTGTCATGCCCTACTTCTGGATGAACAAGAGGCACACCTTGGATTCATAGAATACAAGGCCAGTGGAGGAAGAAGCATTCCCAACAAGATGAGGAAGTTGCTCGTGGCAGTGAACACACTGTCAGCAAGTAATGCAGACTGTGAGCGGGGGTTCAGTGCCATGAACAATATCATAACTGAGTACAGGAGCAAACTGACAACAAAGAATGCAGCAAACCTCCTCTTCATCAGCTCAGTTGGACCACCATGCATGCAGTGGAATCCACTGCCTTATGTAAAAACTTGGCTGGGCAAAAGAAGAAGAGCAGCTCACACAACAAGTGGCATGGCTCGCCATCACTCAAAGGAGGATAACTACTTTAGGCCTCTTTGGAAAATCTTTTAAGTGATGTGTTTTGATGAGGGGAACATCCATTTTGAGTTTTTACTCATAACTGTTTCTGTGACACTTATATGTCTGAAAGTCCAAAGACAGACATGTTAACTGTTCAGGTGTTAGATTAAGATGTTGAAAAGATTTTTCTTTTGAAAAATGTTGTAATTTTCACATAAGCTTGTCAAAAGAGACACTTTAACTTTAGTGTTTATTGAGTTAATTTTATAGTTTATTGAGTTTATTGTGGATGTTGATAAATGTTTTTTACAACAAATAATAGGTAAAGAGGCAAAGAGAAAAAGAAAAAAATGACATGCATAGTTTTAAGTGTTCATTAAGGTTTCATACATGCCAGCAACCTAAACATTAAAACAAATATTTTACTATACACATTGTGAAGTGTTTCTAATTTCTTTCTACTCCATACAGGTACAGTAAAATATTGAAATGTTTTTATTTGTTTGTTCGATTTTTGACTTTGCTTTTTGTTAGTATGTATTTTTACATCTCCACTGACCAATGGATACTTGGTCAAGACCCCTGGGGATCATGTTCCGTTATGACAGATGTCATGGCGTCAGAAGTGCTAGGCTTACGTTATGACAGATGTCATGGCGTCAGAAGTGCTAGGCTTACTGATGAATGGACAAGTTAGACTAATTCTAGTTGGCCCAAGGTCAAGTTAAATTTGTCAAGACACCATTTTAGGTAACAGTATACATGCCACCATCCTATATAAACTGTGTCTCTTTCTGTTCACAATCATCACATAGCTTCTGCATGTAGCCATTGTTGATCTGAGCTCGTAATAAAACGTGCATTAAGAAAGAACTCCGTGATCGGTCTCATCCTTGAATTCTCCAGATCATCACAGAAACACCTACTCTCACTTTTTAAAAATGCATGAAGCGAGTAGAGGTGAACAATATGAAGCAATGAAGGTTTTGGTAATATAACCGGCAAGAATGTGTGTGTGTACATATACATATATATATA
>NC_065512.1:41597591-41609505 GCF_006386435.1 Epinephelus moara
ATGATCGTCAAAACGAGATAGGAATAAGAGAGAGCTGGCCACTCTGAGTTAAAAAACAAAACCCCCCAAAAATAAACAGCTTCCAGTCGAGGGCGGGCACAGCTGACTCTGTGGGCGGGCACTGCCCCCCAATGCCCGCCCATGCCGCCGGGTCTGCGCCCAGCTATGTGGAGTACTTCAGCATGTCTTCAACATGAGCCTGAGTCTCCAGAGGGTCCCCATGCTGTGGAAGACATCCTGCCTCGTTCCTGTGCCAAAGGTGTCGCGTCCCAGTGGCTCCAAGGACTACAGACCCGTGGCATTGACCTCCCACATCATGAAGACCCTGGAGAAACTCGACTTGGAGCAGCTCTGGCCCATGGTCAAGCCACTTTTGGACCCCCTCCAGTTCGCCCTGACTTGGAGTTGAGGATGCCATCATCTACCTGCTCAACCGCGTCTACGCCCACCTGGACAAGCCGGCGAGCACTGTGAGGGTCATGTTTTTTGACTTCTCTAGTTCACCACCATCCGTCCAGCTCTACTGGGTGACAAGCTGACAGCAAGGTGCAGGTGGATGCCCCCCTGGTGTCCTGGATTGTAGACTACTTGACTGGCAGACCACAGTAGGTGGGCTTGCAACGCTGTGTGTCAGACAGAGTGGTCAGCAATACCGGGGCCCCGCAGGGGACTGTCCTCTCTCCCTTCCTCTTCACCCTCTACACCACGGACTTCAGCTATTGCACTGAGACCTGCCATCTTCAGAAGTTTTCTGATGACCCTGCTATAGTTGGATGTATCACCAAGGGTGATGAGGATGAGTACAGGGCTGTTTTGGATAATTTTGTCACATGGTGTGAGCAGAACCATCTGCAGCTCAATGTGGCAAAGACAAAGGAACTGGCTGTGGATCTGAGGAGGACCAAGACACTGGTGACCCCTGTTTCCATCCAGGGGGTCAGTGTGAACATTGTGGAGAGCTATAAGTACCTGGGGGTACACATGGACAATAAATTGGACTGGGCTAAGAACACTGACGCTCTCTACAGGAAGAGCCAGAGCCGTCTCTATTTTCTGAGGCGACTGAGGTCCTTCAACATCTGCCGGACTATGCTCAGGATTTTCTATGAGTCTGTGGTGGCCAGTGCTATCCTCTATGCTGTTGTGTGCTGGGGCAGCAGGCTGAGGGTGGCGGACACTAACAGACTCAACAAACTGATCCGCGAGGCCAGTGACGTCGTGGGAACGGAGTGTGACTCTCTGATGGTGGTGTCAGAGAGGAGGATGCTGTCTAAGCTACGAACTATCTTGGACAATGTCTCACACCCACTCCACCATGTGCTGGTCAGGCACAAGAGTACTTTCAGTGGGAGACTCATACCACCTAAATGTACCACTGAGCGCCACAGGAAATCATTCCTGCCTGTGGCCATCAAACTTACAACTCCTCCCTCTGGGTGGCCCTGAGACTATTTCACCCACTGTCAACATGTGCAATAATTTAATTTAACTTGTGCAATAACCCCATTTCACCTTGACTGTATATATTCTGTGTATTATCTATTTATAATATATATATTGTGTAAATAATCTTGTTTAGGTTACAGTATATATATACACATATTTTCACTTTTACTTTTTGTTAATAATCCTGTTTATTTGAACTATATATTTGTAAATACTCTTGTTAAATTTCTTATATTTTCACTTATCTTTACACTCTTGCAAGGAGCACCTGTAACGCAAATAATTTCCCCTCGGGGATCAATAAAGTATTTCTGATTCTGATTCTGATGTCTCTGTCCACTATGTAGAAGGGCAATGTGTGATGCTGCTCCTTTAAGCTGCATGGTAGTGTTACCTTGCCAGTGGTCCCAATTTTAGTGCCTCCATAAGCAACAAGATTTGCAACTCTTTTCCGTTCCACAATATGCTCACTGTTGGACATGTGTTGGAAAATCTCTTGTGGAATGACATTGCATTTCACTCCCGTGTCAACTTTCATTTCAGTGGGCTTGCCATTGATGTGTATTGTAACGAATCCTTCATCCTTTTCATCATCTGAGTGGGAATTAACACACTGTCGTGGACCTCCACTCCATCCACATAAAATGTGTCATCATCACATGTGGGTTGATCAACTGTCACTTCATGCACTGACTGCCTGAGAGTCATTTTGTTAGAGTTATGTTGTCTGTGTGGTTTAGACTTGCAGCAATGTTTGTAATGGTTTAGCTTTTGACAGTTATGGCACTTTTGTCCGAAAGCTGGACATTCATTCCTCTTCGCAGCATGGCTTCCTCCACAATTATTGCACTTTGTGATGGTATGTGAGGGTGACAGTGGTTTTGACTGATGTTTTCTGTTTGAAGCTGGTTTTACTGCATCAACACAGGTGACTTGTGTAGATAACGTTTTGCTACTTGCTTCAGTCATTTCATGGATGCGGCAGATTGAGATTGCCTTGACAAGCGTTAACTCACTGTCTCTCAACAGAGATTTTCTCAAAGAGTCACTGGTAATACCACACACAAACCGGTCACAGATTAGCTCGTCAGTCAAATCTCCACATTGGCAACTCTTGGCTTTAATTTTCAATGCTCTCACCTTGTTTCTGATTTCTGGAGTGGAATTTATGTCTTTCCATTGTTCTGTTGCTTTGTGGGTTGCAGCTTTCCCGAAACTTCCTCTTTAAGCAGTCTGGATCCTCTCTGGACTCCGCAGGCATAATTACTGCTCCGGGCACCCCATCCTGCCCGGCCGGCGCGTGCACTTCCACTGCGTAGACAAATGAACTTTCTCGTTCGATGGCTTCTGGTCCAGCAAGATTGAGGAGAATATAAGCCCTTATCTTTGCAGGCTTGTCTGAATGTGCTGCGGCAATGAAAATATCGTATTCTCTTTCAAAGTTTCTCCAGTTCTCTGCAACATTTTCGTTGAAAACAACGGGGTCAGGTCTGCGGAAGCCGTCCACCATGTTTCCCTGTTATCTCCCCGGCAGAAAAAAACAGATCGTCCGACGAAAAAATACTCAGAGGCGTTAATTCCATGCCGTATTCTGACACCATGTAGAAACTTGTATTTTGTGTGTGAAGGACCACACTGGTTTGTAATAACAGACTGGGTTACCCCAGGATGAACCTGCAACATGCATACACCGAGAGAGACACACACAAGATGGAGCTACAAGCACACTGATAGGCTAGGCTGTGCATAAGTACGGTGGCTCATGACAAACAAAAGAGTGATCATATAGCCAATGATCTACATAACCTAATAATGATAGTGATGCAAATAACCTAATTGTGATGCAGGCTGCAAAATCTGATGCAGAGGGGGAGGGAATATTTGGCGGAGGTCTGCACTCTCTGAGTGCTTTTCTAGTTTATGTTCATGGTTTAACCTCCATTTTACATGAATTCTCATGTAAATCAGCATCATATCAGTTTGACCTGTCCCCTAAACTGAGAGGGACCCAGCTGCAGACAAGATGGCGGACAAGGGATGGGATGGATATCCACAGTCCCTACCAGAAGTCACAACGGAAGTTGGTCTGTGTCTGCGCCAAAGAAGAAGAAGAAGACGACGACGATGACGACGGAGAAGACGAAGACGAAGACGAAGAGAAGAATACGAACAATACAAGCATGAGTAAGAGAAAGAGCAGTAGGGGACGAGTCTTTTAAATATTAGAACTTTATTGTCATTGTACAACGAAATTCTGTTCGGCACTTAGCACTAGCAGTACTAGCTAGTAGCTAGCACTAGCATAGAGTACCAAGCCGCTGTGTTTACACGCGCCGTCATCTTCATTAGCTTTTGACACATGTGTTATGGTCTCTAAGATGCAATTCTACGTAATGTATCGAATAATTAGGGGGACATATATGTGGGGAATCTCGGCATGCACAAATTACTACCACCGGATGATGGCTTTAGCTACATCTGTTGTGTAAACACGAGGGCATGATTAGTATTAACTTAACGTTAGCTGCTCATGGTCTGTTGTGCTCCCTTTCATCAATGTCTGTGTGTAAAGAATGTTAATGTTGGTCAGAGACTATTACTGCCCTCGCTTGGTGTGTTGGTTAATTTAGATGTGTAGTTTGCAGCAGGATTAATATGTGTTCCTCTGCTTTTTGGTGTGTTGTGGTGTAAAACATCTTTGCACTAGGGCTGTAGTCTCCTGGTCAACTAGTCGATTATTTGGTCGCTATGCTCTCGTCCTACTAAATTCTCACTGGTCGAATAATCGCTATGTTACTTTCATAAGGAGAAAAGTGCAACATCAACAGTTTTCCAGGATTAATCCATTATTTCCTGTGGCGGGGGGACAGGCTAAGTTACCTGTGAAAATGGGGATGTTTTCAAAACACCCCCGTTGTTGAGAGAAAGTTGACCTCGCCCACCCTCACGCTCAGTGTCGCGGTGATTCAATTTCAATTCAATTCAATTTTATTTATAAAGCCCAATATCACAAATCACAATTTGCCTCACAGGGCTTTACAGCATACGACATCCCTCTGTCCTTTGGACCCTCACAGCGGATAAGGAAAAACTCCCTAAAAAAAGCCCTTTAACGGGGAAAAAAAAATGGTAGAAACCTCAGGTGAGTGATCTGACCTCCTGTCTGTTTCTGTAAGCTGAAACCATTTCCCTCAGTGTAAACGAAGCTTACTCACTTATATTTCACAGATAAGAAACAATAAATTGTGAAGACAGTACAGCCTCCACTAAAATAGCATTTTAAGTCGTGTGTGATTTATCTTTCAGGGATTTATACTTCGGGATTTATCTTGGCTTCATACGAAATCTCCACTCGTCGCTAGGGTCCATGTCATTGGTCCGACAGCCCATTGGTCCGACATCCCATTAGTCCGACGGTCCGCGGTACTGAACGGCTCCCGGCGGGCGTATTTCTGCCTTGATGGTGCGCCGCGACTGGCTCTGGGTCAGCTGGGAAAGGCTTGAGGTGAAGCAGGCTCACAGCTTATGTGTTTGTCATTTTCTTTTTCATTTTTAACCCACACCAAGATCTTTTCCTAACCCTAACCAAGTGGTTTTTGTGCCTAAACCTAACCAGGGTTTTTGTGCCTAAACCTAACCAGACCTTAACCACAGGGCATCATGATGATTTCAGAATGGACTTAGGAACAATGGGTTTAATATGGTGGGAACAATGGGATGTCAGACCAATGGGCAGTTCCCCGTCGCTAGGCTAATGTATACCATGTAAAATGCCATAGGCTGGCGCTAATAACGTTACCATGTTGTATTTGTTTGGAAAATCTGTTTAGTATAAGTCAGTGAACCTTGTGAATTGTAATGGAGCCAAATTATGTACCATTGCCTTTGTTACATGTTGCTGTTATCCCTGGTTTTATATGAGAAGAGGAAAAGATCGCTAGGCGCAAGGCTAATTTATACAATGTAAAATGCCATAGACTTGTGCTAATAA
Organism: Epinephelus moara; assembly: GCF_006386435.1. Taxonomy (NCBI): domain Eukaryota; kingdom Metazoa; phylum Chordata; class Actinopteri; order Perciformes; family Serranidae; genus Epinephelus; species Epinephelus moara. The sequence goes on from NC_065512.1 coordinate 41,603,029, forward strand.
CATTAGCATGTTGTATTGGTGGTGGAAATGTCTCCAGATAAAGACAAGTGTTTGTCTGTCAGTTCTGCGATTTATAGTGAAGCCAGTTTGCGTACTTGTGTTTGAAATTGTCTCTATTAAGCCATATTTAATGTATGTTTTGAATCAACTATAAATAAAGTTTGATTTGAACTAAACTTTACAGCACTTAACACAGTCCTCCACCGCCAACTAGTGTTTTGGAGGTGTAACTGCAGAGTGACACAGACACACCACAGCAGAAGTAAAAATAACGTGCAGATTTTTTTTCCCCACGACTAATCGATTAGTTGAAGATTATGTGTGACTTTAGTCGACCAAGATTTTCTTTGGTTGTCTACAGGCCTACTTTGCACACTCACTGCACACAAGCCATTTTTTTTTTCTCCAATTTTTGGTTCGCCTGGTCTCCTTGTATATTAATGCTTGTACAACATCAACCCTGTACTGCTAAATCGAGTTCTATAGCCTACATCTTTTTTTTCCTGGAGATATTCTAAAAATAGTAACGAGAGTCGTCTCATGTTGTATACGACATGAGCGACCCCCGAGGGTTAACCCGGTCAGATAAATAACGTATACATAGCCCCGGGTGTCTGCAAAAAATGCATTTGTATTATGTTGTAGTAATGCATCAGAGCACTAATACACATACACATGTGGATACATAAATAGCTGTAGTGCCTCCTCCACCATGAGTCCTTTAGATTGGTAAAATATGGTTGATGTTCACATCTAGCCACATCTAATGTATGTTTTACAGCTATCAATGTTGATTGACTTCTCCTTTTTTCAGATGCACCCCTCTACACAACCATTTCACCATCCGAGTTTGGGTGTCGTCTCTGCCCCAAATCCCAAGATGGCTGCTCCCTGCTTTAATGCTGTCTCTCTGTGATATTTTTATGTCTTTTTATGTGATTTTACGTTTTTTTTATGGCTCTTTTGCTAAACCTACTCCTCATCATACTTATTTGATCAACTGGCTGGTTTTCCTCCCAATTCGGCCCCTGCTCTGCTCTGTTCTGCTTGCCTTGCTTGCGTGCTCTGCATCGCCTACCTGTCATCCTGCTCACCTGCTGTGCTGCTGTTGCGCCTGCCTGCCTGCCTGCCTGCCTGCCTGACTGCTGCTCCCAACCTGGGTTAGGTACCTCTGCCCCTGTCCCCTCTACACACATACACCACACTACACACCACTGACTTTGTACACACCGTTCTCCCGCATGTTCCTACGCAGAACTAAAACTGGACGATGGGGCCGATGCGGCTCCTGGTTGCGTTGCTTCTCGCGTCAGCGTACTGGGGCGATGCTGGCCACTGCCGGGAGAGCGCTCCCAGGAGAGTGCTCTCTCCACTGGCTCTACCCAGTCCCCAAACGTGTGCCTTGCGCAGTGACTCGATTGTGCAAGCACCGCATCAATCACTAGTCTTATTGTCTTAAGTGTCTGTTAGTATGATGTGTTGCTATATGTGCTAAACTCAAGTTTCGTTGTGCCTACGGACTCCCTTTTCTTTTCAATACTCAGCTCGGATGTAAATTCAAAGTGTAACTCAACTAAAATGCTTAAATTGCGGTGCATTATTGTGTTGTTGTTAATGATGTCTGGCAATGTTCAATCTAATCCTGGGGCCCGTTGCACAAAAGTAGGATTCAGACATCCAGGATAAATAACTGAGCTGGGTTCAACGAATCCAAAACAAGATCATCCAGGCTTAATTGGTTGCACAAAGACCAAGCCAGGATGAGCAGACACGGATTCATCAAGCCAGGTGAAACCAATCCTGGATCAGTGCGTGCACGCGGCTTCCTCAAATAGACCCCACCATCGATCACAGATTCACTGATTCACCATGACAACAAGAGCGGCGTACTTTTCCCTGTCGGAGGCAGAAATCCTCATGGAGGCTTACAAAGAGGTAAAGGATCAAATCAAAAAGAAAGGCAACAGTTATAAAACAACGAGAGAAAGTGTGGCAAAGTATTGCAGACCGCCTGAATGCGTAAGTAGTGCACAAATACACACTCACTGCTCCGCTGAAACCATCACAATTACAATCCAAATAGTTAATTAACATCTCCGAAAATGTAGTTGTACTCTGATTATGAATCAGTTGAAATTGTAAGTGAAATTGACTGCAGATGTGAGTGAAATTGTGTAAATGTAACTCCATCAGACTGTTGAGCTCACTGACTTAATTGAATTTCCCCTTGGGATAAATAAAGTTCCTCTTATCTTATCTTATCTTATCTTATCTTATCTTATCTTATCTTATCTTATGTTTGCTCCTCATGCTCCATGCTCCTCTGCTGTTTCATTATATATATATGCAAGTGTGTGTGTGTGTGTGTGTGCGTGCGTGCGTGTGTATGCTGATTGATCATAAGAATATATACACACACATATATATATATATATATATATATATATATATACATATATACATGACTTTTTGATATTGTCGATTAATGAACACTGTGCATTGCTTGTGATGTGCATTGATTGGTTTAATAGTCTTCATCTTATAATTTCAGATGGTCTGCAATGCTGAGGCAATGTTGTGGCAAAGTGGCCCGGCTCGGTCCATGACTCCGGAGTCTTTCGGACCTCTGGAATCTATCAGCGCCTATCACAAGGTGAGCCACACAACCTCTATTAATAACCACTTTTTACATCATGGCTGTGTCAAGAATGTCACTCTATATATGAGGTTGTAATGATGAGATTTTGTATTGACAGGTGAATTCTCTGGTGTGTTGACAGGGGGTATGCCTGCCAGCCTTTTCTCCTCACACCATACACAGACCCTCAGGAAGCACAGCAGGCCTATAATCATGCCCATGCCAGGACAAGGGCCAGGATCGAAATGACCTTTGGCCTCCTGAAGGCATGCTTTCACTGTCTTCACCACTTAAGGGTCAGCCCTTTGAGGGCACGTGACATCACTGTGGCCTGTGCTGTCCTCCACAATGTGGCCTGCCTGAGGAAGGAGATGGCCCCCAGAGTGCCATCACACATGGACTGGGACAATCCTGCCATCTTCCCTGATGACGACAGTGGTCGGCTGGTCAGGGACCAATATGTGTTAAATTATTTTAGTTAACATGCATGCTTTAAACTTAAGTTAAATATGGCCTGCAATGGCAGAGACGCATGCTGTGAATTTCAGTTAAATATGGCCTGCATTGGCAAAGGAATTTGTGTTTGTTTTTGTTTTTTTTTTCAATTTAAATTGATTTGGCCTCTTATGTTGTTTGTGCTGTATACTGTGTGTATACAAGCTTGCAGGGAGGCTACTGCATCCATTCATTTGTCTGTTAATTTGTTGTGTATGGATTTGTCCTGCATTTATTTCAGTGTGCAGACATGCGGGGTGTATCATATACAGACCTTTGAATGTGTATTTATTCTTGTGTTGTATAATATGCTTTGATTCCGTGCTTTCTATCTTGTAGAGTCACTATGTGACTTCAGTTTTGAAAGGAGCTGATGGTTTACTTGCTTTGATTTATCGTTATTCAATAAAGGAACATCATGTTACTCTTTGATGTGTATTTATATTTATATGGGATGTGTATTTTATATATAGTCTATGGGAAACTGTAAATTATCTAATGATTGAAAATCATCTAAAGTCATCATTTATCTAAAATGATTGCAATTAATGATCACAAATGTTTAAATAATGACAGTGGGTCTGGTTGAATGTGATAACAATGTGCAGTGGGCAGTGGAATAACTATTGGTTTCCGTTTGTGGTGACTGCTGACTGAGATAATGAGATTAAATAGATCCTGGAACTTAGCCTGGTCTGGAGCAGGCTAGCTCCACAGAATAAATCTCCATGGTAACTTATGTCATAACATATCCCGCTTTCCACTATCCCGCTTTTGTGCAACCGGATCACGGATAAGTTGAGCCAGGATAACCAAGATATCCCGGCTTAATCCCTTATCCTAGTTTTGTGCAATAGGCCCCTGGTCTTGGAATTATTCATTTAAATGTCTGAAGTCTTTTACTTAAAATAGATTTTGTTAGAATCTGGGCACAATCAACCAATGCTGATATCATTGTAATTTCTGAGAGTTGGTTCAATAAATAAATTAGTGATGGTGTTATTTCTATTGAGGGCTACAAAATAAATTGTGCTGATCGAGTTAAACGTGGTGGTGGCATACTTGTGTACTCAAAATGTAAATTTCACACTAAAGTGTTGGTTAAGAAGTCAATACCTAATCAGTTTGAAATCCTTGCTTTACAAGTTCAGCTGTCCAAGGCTTGCAATATTACTGTCGTAGGTTGCTATAGCCCCCATCTGCTACTAAGGAAACTCTGGCTTCGCTTTCTAATATTATCTCTAAATTACCTGACAATGAGATAGCCCTTTGTGGTGATCTGAACTGGGATTGGCTGTCACCAGCATCAGATGAATTTAAGGCGTCCTGTGACTCAATGAATTTTACACAGTTAATTGATTCCCCCACTCGTCCAAATCAAAAGTCCCCAGAAAAATCTACTCTTATTGATTTATTCATTACAAATAACCCTCAGTATTTGTACCCTAAGTATTCCTCTGCAGGTTTGAAAAAGAAAGAAGGAAGGAAGCGCTGCTTGGATAAACAAGGCCCTGACTCGACAGGTGCTCTTCAGTGAAGTAGGTGAACTGATATTGAACAAAGAAAAAACCAAGGAAGTCTTGCTGTTTGTAAAAAATGCAGACAACCAAGGAAAAACAAAAAAACAAAAAAAAAGCTGAGGCACTCCGTCTTCAGGTAAAAGTATATAAAGTAACTTTTATTTGAGCAAAGGCAACAGGACAGACCTACGCGTATCGACCAAAGTCTTCTTCAGGGTCTGACAAACAACTAATCAATCTCAATTATATACAGGTGAGATTGGCATTCTGTTTGACACAAATATGTAAACAGCAGAGGGCGCCAAAGGTGTATGCAATATAGGTGTGTCAAACAAAAAAACAGGAGAAAAGGGGAACACCAGGAAAATCACAGAGAACATGTAGACATGTGGGAAAAAAACACAACAAGGAGATAAAGATCCCCCATATCAATAGATCATGTCTAATAATAATAATGTCTAATATCCATAAAGTAAATAGACAGGCTTACATTTATTTTAAATGAATAATGTTTTGCCAAATGTGATTTTAGGAAAGCAATAATGTTATATTTTTTTAACCATACCTTATATACATTAATGTAGGCTGCTGTACAAAATATGACAAGGATTTTCAATACACAAATTACAATACATCAAGTTTCAATACTGGGAATCAGAGAAACGGCAAAAAGTCAATCTCATCATTAAGACCAGGGGTCTCAGTGGCCTTTAAAGTGACAATCCAAAATGTTTCTCGCTGAAGGAGTTTTTTCAGTCTGTCACCACCTCTTATATGGTTAGGTATAACATCAATAACAACCGCTTTTAGGGAGGAAGGACTTCCATGTCCTGCTTGATCATAATGAACAGCCATGGGATAGTTAGGGTTTCTTGTGCGAATGGCAGTTTTATGCTCCCTGAGTCTGTCCTTGAATCTTCTTTTGGTTCTCCCAACATAAAAAAATCCACAGGGACATTTAAGACGGTACACCAAAAAAGAAGTATTACAGTTGGCAAAATGATTAATCTTGTAGCTCTTGTTAGTAAATACATCCACAAACCTGTCTGTTTTAGAGACATTCTCACAGTGGCAGCAGTTGCCACAGGGAAAGTTACCTGCAGGCTTGTGTTTGTGAAGAAAGGTAGTTTTTGGTGTGAGGTAACTGTGGACTAGTTTGTCTTGTAAGGTGGGGGCCCTTTTAGAAACAAAAGCAGGAGGTTCAGGGAACAGAGATTTCAAAAGTGAGTCACTATGTAGTATACTCCAATTACGTTTAATAATGTTACGAATCTGAATAGATTGTTTACTGTAAGTTGACACAAAATAAATGTTTGACTTCTGTGGTGGTCTATATTTTTGACTTTATGGCTTTGACTTTAAGATATGATGCCTCCATGACCTTATTTTTATACCCACGCTCAGCAAAACGTGCCTTCATTTCTGCAGCTTTTGAGTTGAAGTCTTCCTCCTGGGGTCCGTTTCACAAAGCAGGTTTAGTGAAAACTCAGAGTCTGTTAACCCTGAAATGAGGGAAACTCTGAGTTTTCCGTTTCAAAAAGGGAGGTAGCCGTCTGTCTTTTAAAAAAATCATTTAAAAAATCAGAGTCAGTATATTAGAAGTCCATTAGGCACAGTAGGTAGAGACTTTTTTCACTAACATGGCATGTCCTTTTGATAACGATCCCGTGGATGAAGGTGCAGCATTACTGTGCAGAGAATTAAATATTCGTCTGGAGATGGGTTTCAGACCGCGCATAGATGTTCTAGCATTTCCACACAATTATCTTTTTGAGCGGTACCGTTTTACGTCACAGTCCATCATCTACATACACAACCTAATCC
>NC_065512.1:41610176-41627416 GCF_006386435.1 Epinephelus moara
TTGTGGCGCACACGCTTAACTCCAGGTGAAACTACTCCGAGTTGATTAAACTGATTCAAATCAGCTGTTCTGGAACCGGAAACTCAGAGTTTCCTATCTCAGAGTAGATCAACTCAGAGTTCAGGATTAGACCCAGAGTTTGTTGAACCTGCTTTGTGAAACGGACCCCAGGTTGCAGATGCGTCGAAGACGCTGGAATTGTCCAAACGGGATGTTTTTAATAAGGTAAGGAGGGTGAAAGCTGTCAGCATGCAGAGTGGTATTGTGGTCTGTATCCTTGCGGAAAATTGTGGTGTGCAGATTCCCAGAGGATGATTTTATTATTTTAAGATCTAAGAAGTTTATTTCACTCTGGCTGTGCTCCAATGAGAGTTCAACACTGTCACTGCTGGAGTTGAGGCGGCTGTGGAATTCCTGGAGATCGTGTAAGTCACCACTGTAGAACAATATTAAGTCATCTATGTACCTGCCATACCAGATGATCTTGTCATGATGGGTGTTAGAAGGGCCCAGGATATATTTATCCTCCCAGTGTCCGAGGAAAAGACAGGCATAGGTGGGGGCAAAGCTGGCACCCATGGCTGTGCCGCGTTTTTGCCGAAATAGTTTGTCCTGGAACACAAATACATTATTGTTCAAAGCCCACTCTGTTAACAACAAGATGAATTCGTTAGGTGGCTTCTCATCCATTCTGGACTGTAAAAATTGGCTCATTGCTTCAAGGCCTTCTACGTGTTTGATGTTGCTGTACAAAGATGTAACATCCATGGTGACCATAAACGCATCTCCAATATTTTTAATCTCCTCAATTTTGTTAAGGACATGTGTGGTATCTTGTATATATGACGGGAGGGCAGAGACAAATGGCTTGATAAAATAGTCGATGTATTGAGTGGCAGGTTCAGAGATAGAATCAATGCCGCTGATGATGGGTCGGCCTGGAGGGTTAGATGCATTTTTATGCACTTTGGGTAACATATAAAATGTGGGTATTTTAGGATTAGTCTTTGCAAGGAAGTCCCGCTCCTTACTTGTTATCCATCCTTTTTCAGTTGCATTATTTAGAATTTCGTCCAGTTCACGTTTCATATACTCCATGGGATTAGATGATAAGGAGGTGTAATACTCAGAATCATGCAATTGACGTTGTGCCTCCTGTATGTATTGATCTCTGCCCCAGATTATCACTGCACCACCCTTATCTGCTCTTTTTGTCAGAATGTCCTCATTGTTAGACAGCCAACTCAGAGCTTCCTTCTCCTGCTTGGTCAGGTTGGAGTTGGAGGAGCGTTTGACAGTTTGAAAAAGGGAATCAACCTCATACGACACTTTCTTAGTGAAGGCAGTTAAGCAGGCATTATTACTTACAGGACAGAATGTGGACTTCGGTCTAAATACATCTACATAGTCAGCGTTAATATCTGGATTTTGTGAGGTTCTCAAAATAGCGTTTTGAGGATTTTGGTAATGCCAGGCTTTTAGATGTAGACTCCTGCAAAATTTGAATAAATCGACCTTGGTCTGAAAATTGTTAGCCTGATTAGTGGGTGCAAAGCTGAGGCTCCTGGATAGCAGAGAGAGACATTCTTGTGGGAGAGGGGTACCTGATATATTGATCACAGACTCCCGTCCTGTCTGGTTGTCCACCTGGTGGTCCGTGTGGCTCGGTGCTGACTGGGAGCTGCACGTCGTCCTCTTCCTCCCCTGCCTTGTCTTTCGTTTGTGTGAAGTTTTTGATGGTGATGAGACGGCTCTAAAAAATGCCCGGTGTCCGTATTGGAGCCATCACTGACATGTTCATCCTCACTGCTACTGGGCAGGTTGAAGGAGACAGAGCACACCCGCTGTTTTCTGCTGTGCGGGGAGCGTGGATGTTTGTGGGACCAAGAGTACACCATGCCCTCCTGGTAATCAGCCTGATCACGCTTGAATTTAATCAGTTTGGACTTTTTCAGGACTTTAGAAAGCTTCTCAATATCTTCCTTCACTTTCATGTCGAATGGTACTTTTTCTTCAGTGGCATTCAGGGATTCAATTTTTGTTTTAACTGTGTCAATTTGACTTTGTATTTCTGCCCTTTGATTTTTAGCCTCTTCGATTAGAAGTAAAATCAAATCCAATGAACATTTGCTTAAGATAGCTTCCCATTTCATCTTGAACTCAGGGTTGTCATGGCCAAATGATGGAAACTTTTTAATCCGAAGTCCACGAGGGATCATATCCGCTCTCCAGTAGTCAGACAGTGTTATGGTGTGTAGATCCAGTTTCTTATCCTTCTCCAGCAGTCTCTTAAGTTGTGCATAATGGTCACTTAAATCTGGTGATGTGCATTCCTCTGCAGGTGTTTTCCCAAATGATGTGAGTGACCACTGCGTTATTGCAAGTGTCAGGGTCAAGGTTAAGCCTCGCTATATTACAAAACGTGACAAAAAGCACTTTCGTGAACAGGGATTTAAGCAAGATTTGTACCATATTGATTGGAGTAGGGTCTCCATAGTACCTGGTGTTGAAGTGGCTTGGTCTTTGTTGATTTGTTTATGCCAATCATAGATAAACATGCTCCTTTCAGGAAGTATAGAGTCAAAGGGCGGGATAACCTCTGGTTCTCTGAAGAGTTATCTAGTTTGATTCACAAAAGAAATCTTTGCTGGGCGAAAGCAAGAAAGTTCAATTCTGATGCACTCTGGGCCACTTTTAGATTTTTGAGGAATAAATGTACTGCCTTAGTGAAGAAGGCGAAATCTAGTTTTTACCTTGCCCTTACAACAGAAAATTTAAATAACCCACAGAAGTTTTGGCAGACGATCAAATCCTTATCCCCAGATAACTCCTCTTGTCTCCCACCTTGCATTGTGTCAGATTCATCCACTGTCTATGACAAAGCTGAGATGCTCAACTGCTTTAATAAACATTTTGTTTCTTCTGGCTTTCTTTTTGACAAAGTATTTAAGTGTACTGCTACTTAGCCACTTGATATTGCTGAGCCTCCTCCATATAGTAAATTTGTTTTTAGGCCCTTCACTGTTGCTGAAGTACATCAAGCCCTTATGAAGTTAGATCCTAAAAACCAGCAGGTCCAGATAATCTCGGTGTATACTATTTAAAACTTGCTGCTGACTTCATTGCAGAACCACTGACATATATTTATAATTTAACACTAATATGTAATGAAATCCCTAAAATTTGGAAAATGGCTCATGTTCTTTCCCTCTTTAAGGGTGGTGAGCCTTCAAGCCTCAATAACTACAGGCCAATTTCAAACCTGTCACCCCTCGCTATGGTTCTGGAAAGCCTGGTTAGTGATCAATTGAAGGACTTCTTACATAGTAATTTTATCATGTTATCAATCTGGTTTTAGAAAATCCCACAGTACAGTCACAACAGCTACAAAAGTTGTAAATGATATTATTATGGCCCTAGATAAAAAACAACACTGTGCTTCTCTTTTTATTGATTTTTCTAAGGCCTTTGATACTGTGGACCATGATGTTATGAGGCATAGGTTGGTTAGTATAGGGCTGTCGGATTCAGCTGTGGCCTGGTTCTCTAATTACCTTTCAGACAGGTCTCAAATTCAGCTGTGGCCTGGTTCTCTAATTACCTTTCAGACAGGTCTCAATGTGTTAAAGTTGATGGTTGTTCCTCTGATATCTCGGTTGTCCACAAGGGGGTGCCACAAGGCTCCATTTTAGGGCCACTGTTATTTACTATCTATATAAATGATTGGGGTTAAAGTGTCCAAAATGCAAATTTCCATTTTTATGCCGATGACACTGTCATCTATTGTTGTGCAGGGACCTTGCAAAAGGCCGTGGAGTACTTGAAAGCTGCTTGTAAGGAAATTGAAGCCCAACTCCTGCAATTAAGACTTGTGCTTAATGCAGATAAAACAAAAATGATGATCTTTATTAAATCAAAAGAAAAAGCCCACTGTCTTTCTGTTGTGCACACATACCAAGGTGTTCCTATTGAGATTGTTACTAATTTTAAATACCTGGGCTTTATTTTAGATGATAGCTTGTCTTTTAAGCCACACATTGAAAATTTGGTCAAGAAACTAAAGGTAAGGCTGGGCTTCTATTTTTGAAATAAAAGGTATTTTTCTTTTATCTCTAAAAAGAAGCTTGTTGCTGCAACTTTTCTGACGTTGCTAGACTATGGTGATGTATATGAATGCCTGTTCCACTTCACTGCTCATGCTGGATGCTACTTATCATGGTGTATTGAGATTTATTACTTGCTGTAAATCACACACCCATCACTGTACTCTGTATGCTAAGGTAGGCTGGCTGTCCTTGTCTTCTCATAGGCTTCTCCACTGGTACATCTTAATCTATAAAGCAATCATTGGACTTCTTCCTTCATACCTCTGTACATACCTCACTTTCACACACAATCCATCTTGCGATCCCAGAACTGTCTATCTGCCTCAGTTCCCAGAGCTCGCACTGAGTTTGGGAAGAGGGCATTCATGTACTCTGCTCCCTCAGCCTGGAACGGACTTCAAAAAACTCTGAAGCTTCAGAGCTTCATTTCAATTAATGATTTTAAAACTCGAGTCACAGACTTTTTAATGGCTGAGATGGGAGTATGCAAATGCTTTGCTGCATAATAGAGATTTATTATTGCATTGATTGTGTATATTGATCATTGTTGTATATTGTTTTATGGTGTGTATTGTGCTGTACACTAATCTGACACCTTGTGGGTGATTTCTTTTTTTTTTCTCTTTCCTGTCTGTGCTTTCCTGGTTTGTGTGTGTTTTCTTCAATGCTGCCATTTTGGTCAGGTCATGCTCGTAAAAGAGATCATCTGATCTCAAGCAGTTTGCCTAGTTAAATAAAGTTTAAATAAAAATAAATAAATTTAAAACCAAAAATGAGAGCGCGATCCAGAGGCACCTGAAAAACCATACGGAAAATGCAGTTCATTTCCATGGTATGTTGATGAGAAGTATCTGTTTGAGATCATATACTTCTACATGTAACAGTAATGTTTAATGATATTTGTTTGGGACAAAACAAGACATTTTAGGTTGCATCTTGGGATCTTGTGATTTGTGGAACAGTGGTTGACATTTTATACCATTTTCTTACATTTTATAGACCAAACAAATAAATTATTTTACTGTTTTTCCATTTTTTTCTTTGTTTTTTTCTACTTTTGAGATTGATATGGATATCTGGAATAAAAACTTGTTCACAAAAAAGAGAACTCCAAGTCTACTTCTTTATGTTGCCAGTACAATAGTGTAATATTGTGTTTACATGTATTCCTGAAATATAATAGAATACATCTGACAATATGACAATCTAATTATTACGTTCATTTAATAGTTAAATAGTTACAATTAACCATACTGATGTAAGAGTAAGTATGACATTTGTTGTGTCCATGGTTTTCAGTTGTTTTGAATGACCTGATAGTAATCTGCATGTTGCAACTGTAGCCCAATAAGTGAAAGTGCTCACCTTATTTTATCTTTGTTAAAAAATAATCCAACTAAAATTCATGTGTTTGCTGATTTTCTGCAATTTTTGTAGGTTTAACTTGTTGGGGTCAATGTTATTCCAAACAAAACATGATTGTATTTAAAATAATTGCTGAAATAATTGTATTATTATTATTATTTATTTTATAATATATATATTTGTAATTGTTGACTGCTTTAAAGTTTGTAAATGTATTGCTAAAATAAATAATATAAAAATGACAGACTAAAAAACCGACTTCTGGGGGAAAAAAACAAAACATACTAGAGCACTCGGAGAGTGCAGACCTCCGCCAAGCAGCTCGGATTTCCCGGCATTTTATTATTTTATCCACTTTGCTTCAACCGATCACCACCAAAATTTTATCATCTGTTCCTTGTCCCATTTTTAACCTTTCCTGAATTTCATCAAAATCCGTTCAGAACTTTTCAAGTTATTTTGCAGACAAACAGACAAACAGACCAACGCCAGCAAAAACATAACCTTGGCGGAGGTAAAAACTGACTTCCGGTATGTATACAACTTCCGGTATGGACTTCCAGTATGTAGACACGAAGAACATTAACTTCCGGTATGGACTTCCAGTATGGACTGGATATATGGCAGTGCCCTTGTCCACCATCTTGCCTGCAGTTGAGTACTTTTGCCTAAACTACACAGGCTATATAAATTGCGTTTGAAAATAAGGTTAATATTTTCAGAGGCAGAGGAACACCTCCAAATCAAAAAATTGAAATATCTTAAATTCAACAAAAATAAAAGTTTATCTAAAACGTCATATTGTTGAGTTGATATCTAAACCAATCAGCTGTAAGATCAGCCTGAGAAACAGGCGGTGCAGCCGGTGAAGAGCAACTGCAGCGCCTGGCTCTAAAACCTATGGCCGCCTCGCTCTCGTGATTTTATCGCCGTCCACTTTTATAATACGTAGAGTAAGTGAGGATGAAGTCAGACACAATTTAACTGGCATGCACCACTTTTATAATAAGTAGAGCAAGTCGGATGAAGTCGGACACAATTTAACCGGCATGCACTGTGCGCCGATCGCTGGTAATCGAATCTGCGCAGGCCTGGCTCATCTTGAACGAGCCTACTGCTTCGAAGCATTTCACACAATCAGATGAGTGACATCAGAATTGCATCTAAGTGGAAGACCTGAAAAAGCCTCAGGACTGCCTGTCACATACTTCTTTGTACTTGTATTTAATAAATGTTTTAAAAAACGGTGACACACGCACATATATATGTGTATATATGTATGTATGTATATATATATATATATATATATATATATATACACATGGTGTGTATAGAGGGAGTGGGAGAAAGAAATGCACTTGTGCTACTTTGTATAATACACAAGTATTATGTGATATAGAAGTTAATGCTTGTGCTTCTGCAACTTTGCCAATTGTGGTAATATAAATGGGGTGTACTACTAAACTAGGGAGTGTCCAACGATTTTTATTTAAGTCAGTGTTTATTTTTTTAATTTTTTTGCTGATAGTTGAAAAGGTGACTTATACCATGTTATTGTTAATTGAGGCTTTATAAATAAAATCCCCTTTAATTTCTGGTCTGTTCTCATTCCCAGGCTGTGAAATGCCAATGCTTTGTCAAGCCCCATGGCATGTGACAACGTCAAAGACACCCTTTCACATTTCTATGAGACACACTGGGCTTTCAACACTCCAATGTAAACCCATCCACATGGCAATATTTGACACTGTGAGCAACTGATGTAGTATAAAGAGCAAGAATGAATGCATTATCTTACTACTAGTCCATACCCAGGGATGTGTTATGTATAGAGGAATAAGAAATCAAAAACAGTATATTAGAAGAGATGCAAAATGAGAGCACTGTAAATACACTGTGTAATAAATTTTAATGTAAGACAAACAATGCACACTGTATTTAGAAACATGCTTTATGGCAAAATACATGGAACATAGTTTTGGCTGACGGCACGGAGGCACGTGCATGCTCGGGACCGTGCGTGGGCACACAGGTACACACAACACGCAACACGGAGAAAGAATGAAAGAAACAGTGCGAAGTGCACAGCGCAATGTTTAGTTTGTAATGTTTGTAGGCTAACGTCAGTAAAGTGAAAATACATAACAGCTGGCTCGCACACACAGACATAGACGTGCGTTCGTTCAGTAAAATAATTACCATAGTCTTCAGCAAGTGTTGGTGCTTGAAATTGCATGTCCCAGCCATAAACTGTGGTCCGAATGCAAGTGTTTTCCAAGTGGTTTCGATCCGCAAGTGTTGGAGATAAAGGCTTCCCAGCCAAACTGTGGTTCCAGCGCAGGTGTTTTCCAAGTGGTCTCCGTGCATGCGCAGCTCGCGCTGCTAATGGTGCTCACAGTATGAATGGGTAGTGGAAAAATGCAAATATAAACAGTAGAAATGTGGGAAAAGTTTGACCCATCTGCATGAAACTTGGTGAACATAATCTAGGGACCAATATCTAAAGTTCCCTCTTGGCAAAAGTTGGAAAACTTACTAAAACTGAGCTTCTATAAGGCTATGAATATTGCGGAGGGCGTGGCTCATCACATAAAGGTGTATAACATCTCAACTTCTCACCGTCAAATCGATTTTCTGCCTATATTTGACAGTGAAGCATGACAGGAAGGATGGGAGAGAGAGAGCAAGGAAGACATGCAGCAAAGAACGAAGGCTGGATTCCAACCCACACCGCTGCAACAAGGGCTAGCCGCACCTTTCCCATGTGAACTACCCGTGTGCCCCACTTTTAAGTCAATACAACATATAAACACTTTAACTATTTGCCTTTCAACGTGCTACCTGAACTACTAATGTACAGTTTTAGCCCACTAACTATCCCACTATTGGCAATGGCACTACTGTACTTTCAATAAAGCAATCGTACTATCAAATTCACAAAAACTCTGTCTGAATACATTGCTCTTCTTAATGGGTTCAGTTGACTATTTAATCTGCAATTTCCTATGACCAGTATCCCAAACACACACCATGTTAAACTGTACGTGGGCAACTGTGCACTCAATGGGTATGGACTAGTAATGATAAAGCGAGAAAGGCTGTAAAATTTACTGTCACTCACCAACACCACAGCCCTCTGTCTGTGTCTTTTACTCCTTCACCAGGCTTATTCCTTACTAACGTTTATGGTCCAGATTAATGTGAGGCATCTCAACAGAGGCTGACATTAGCTAAACAAAGTGTAAATGTTAACTTAGTTCATTGATAAACAAAGTAACACGTACGGGTAAGTGATGAAAGTCCAGATTTATACTAATTTGGTGATTAGCACCACCTCCTGACAATAATAAGAAAAATTAAAGCTGCAAGCAGCTGTGATCGGGCCCTCGCTCTCCTGCGCCACCGCGGGGGGCCAGCAGCATGCATCACTGAAGCGGTTATGTGAAAACTCAGAGTAAGTTAATCCTGACGTGGTGTGACGCTTCATCTTCCTACTCCAAAAAAACCCCTATGGGGAGGGTTTTTTGAAAATTTCAAGGGGGCGCTATAGAAGCATTTTGTCCCCTCCATGGGCGAAGCCCCTATCAGATGTAAGAGCTCTCCATTCTTGACCTGTGTATCAATTTCATGAGGATATTAGGTCGTTGAAGCCATCAAAAAGCCAAATGTATTTGGTGGCGGCATCATAGGGGCCACACCCCTTGACATAGAGGAAAGCTTTTAATAACTTTTGATCAGCATGGTCTCAGGGGCTGAGGCTGCTGAGCTTGTGCAATCTAATACAATCCAATACAACAGCTCTGCCACACATTCTACGTTTACAAAGCTTTTATATTTTCAGCTTTTGTCAGAAAGGTGATTATTCTACTTTATTATTGAGGTTGTAGTGGGTGGTGTTGGTGTACTTGAGTGCAATATATTTAAAAGTGTTCCTAATATTTTGTCCCCCTCAATTAGACAAAATTAGGAGGCCACCCCAGTACACCACCACCATTCATTATGACCTCAATAAGAAACAAAGTAGAATCACCACTTTCTAGACGATGTCAACAATAACTGAAAATTTATAAGCTTCGTGGAAAAAATCATGGTATAGTCGTTCTACTGGATTGCATTAGATTACACAGGTGTACACAAAGTGGCCAGTGACTGTATGTTACATACATACCGTATTTCCTCAAATAGTAGCAAGGGCTACTATTAACAAAAAATTAGTTTGGGACCAGGCTACAAATAGGGGCAGGCTACTATTTGAAGGAGGCTTTTAATAAAAGAAAAAAAAAAAAAAATCACAGCCAATTTGAAAATACAAATACTGTATTTTTTTTTACTTAAACAGCAGAAATATTTATGTAAACTTTTCTTTACAGTAAAAATCTATATTTTCTATATAGTATTACAAATAAAGTACTGTATTATTTACAGTAACAAACTTTACTTTAACAGTAAAAATAGTTTTTGGTGTTTTTGTAAATCACCACTATTTACTATTTACTACACCACAGTGTACTAGTTGTCCTGCCTTGAAACAGTGAATCATCTCATCCTGTGTCCCATCTGCAGCCACTGTGATGCCACACACCTTACAAGACAACATGCCACAAATTAATTTTAAAACTAGGCTACATTCATAATTATGACTTTTTATCTCACAGTTTTGATTAGGAATGGCGATTTTTTTTCCATTACTGGCAAAAATGGGCTTCCATAGATAAAGATGGTTACGGTAAAAATATCAGTGCCAGAGGCAGTCCTGGCTAGCTTTACGCCCTGGGCGAACCATCCCTCGGCACCCCCCATACCCCCCCCCACGGTACGATACCCGTGAAAGTATCATGGTTCTGAGTAGTATCACGATACCACGGCAAGAATGAGGCAGATGTGCCTTTTGTCATTTATAAAAAGATAAATCACTTTTCTATAATACATCACTAATATTTCAAAGGAATAAATTACTTATTGACTCATTCATACTTACAAAACAGCATCAATAAGTGATTAACATGGGGGGATCAAAATAAAAAAAAATAAAAAATCAACCAGCCACCCTCCTCCCAGTCCCTCCATAAGTAAAGAACAGTCCCTAAAGTGCGGTGAGGTTTGTGGGCCGTTACCTGACACAAAGAGAAATGTGAACGGCTCGTTTCTCCTCTGACACACCACATACCTGTGTGCCGCCACTGCTCGGTTGTCCAGGTACTACTGGGCAGTCATGACATCAATGAAAGGGGAAATTACTGGACCTGGAGTCGGACTTCTCTGTCACCAGTAAGCCGTTATCTTGCGTTTGTCAGCTGCTCTCATGTTCCCTCCTTTTGTGAAGGTCTTGTTGCCCTCCTCTGCCAAACAGGCGTCATATGCCCCGTGGCGTATTCCCCCGACATTTGTTCGGAATATTTCAAAACTTCTAGCTTTAAATTAACACTGAAGTTGCGTCTTGTCGCCATCTTATCTGTTTACAATCAGCTGAGAGTGCGCAACTGCGCATGTGCCTGGATGAGGGATTATGTGTGTGTGGATGTGCGTCTCTGTGTCTGTGTGTGTAATGTGGGTCTAGTGCTCTATAAATGCCAAAACGTCAAATAAACACCTCCGGTTTATAAAAGAGGCTTTATTAAAATTTTTTTAGACCCGGTTACTAAAAGAGGCCGGCTGCTAATTTTTAGACCCGGTTACTAAAAGAGGCCGGCTGCTAATAGGGGCCCGGTTTTAAATTGAGGAAATATGGTATGTTGATGGTGGGATGAGACGAGAGTACGCCTCAAAATAATCACCGGAACACGGGGAGAACATGCTAACTCCACACTCATAAATCACCACAACTCCTGAGGGAACAACAACATAAAATGTTCCCTAGCAGTCTGTTTATTCCCAACAATGAGAAGTAATGCCAGTCACTTCACTATATGCTCTGGGCAAGCACTTATCCATAACATAACCACAACAACATTTGCATTTTAGCCTTATTTACCATGCTTGGGTTGTAGGCTAATGTTACTCAACATGGAGGTAACGTTACAGCAGAGAGATTGCTGAGCAAAATACACAACGATCACTTACCACGTCTGCTCGTTTTGTGATGCCGACAGATGGTATGGCAGTATCTTTCAAGAAAAGCGTTTGAACCATTCCTGAGCTTCTGCGCTCCATCCTTTCAGTGTAGTCCTCCGGTAAAAAACAGTTGGAGCGATCAAACATTTTCCGGAGCGTTTCCACAGGTGTGTTGGGATCGAAGTCCAGCACAAATAGCCATTGTTTCATCCTGTCCGTATTTTTGGTTGGTAGCTACTACGTGAAACTTCACTCTGCTCCATGTCTTCGGCTTGTTACCGCAACCTTTTACAATACATGTGTAAACCATGATTTACAACAACACTCTGTAAACTTTTCTCAAACTTTCTGGTGCGTCCAGCTGACGATACCGCAAATTCAAGGCTGCAAGCAATAACTACGGCACTGTCTCAGGTACGCACTGTGTCACTCTGCCCAGTGGTTTACTCAAGAAAGTAGTTCTAAGTATTTGCTTCATGTGTCGTAATGTTACTTAATTATACATTATTATTTCATAGCGTGGGGAATGCGCAAGCCATGTGTTTTCCACTAGAGCGTTTTGGAGTCATTTGATGGTGTATTTGATTAGTTTTGAGGGAGAGAGGGGGCTTTACCATTCACCTCCATTTTGTGCACTGAGCAGTAGGCAGCTCGGTCCCACTGATCTCAAAACAGCAGGAACTGACAATTAAAGGTAATGTACCTACTCATATGACTATAGGGATTACGGCAATAGGCGAATTTGCCAAAATGTCAAACTATCCCTTTATATGTAACATCACTTTCTTTTCATATTAGCCTTTGAGAAAGTCATTAAATGTTGTTCAATGTTTTTGATAATTGAGTGAAAATGAAATTTAAAAACAGACCCATGATTGCTCCTCAATTTGGTTTTATTCATATTCCACATATTAAACAAAGTAAAAGTTTACTCAGTCGCTATTTCAGCTTGAGTAGCTTTTACCACCAACAGATGCTGATTACCACACGACTAGTCTCCTAACATCCTGTTGAATAGATGAACATGTGGAAAAAAGCACAGGTGGTAGTCACCTCCACCTCCACCTCCACCACGTCTAACAAAAGGCAGAGAAACTGGTCCTGAGTCAGGTCGCTGGATGACCAGAGCCTCAGGTCATCACTCACCCCCAGGTCCCCAGAGCCTACATTAGAGGCTATTAATGTTACCCTTAATGTTGCAGGAAATTAGAAAGACAGACATGGAAAGGGAGTTGTTGACAAAACTAAAAAAATAAATTTTCATCTTCCTACTCCAAAAAAACCCCTATGGGGAGGGGTTTTTGAAAATTTCAAGGAGGCGCTATAGACGCATTTTGTCCCCCCCATGGGCGACGCCCCTATCAGATGCAAGAGCTCACCATTCTTGACCTGTGCATCAATTTTCATGAGGAGATGAGGCCACTGAAGCCATCAAAAAGCCAAACGTATTTGCTGGCGAGGGATCAATAGTCGCCATGCCGCCACATGGACACCATTAGACGTAGCTTCACAGCGTCGATAAGGTAGCTTCACCAACTTGTTCTGCATGCATTAGAAGTGGAATGAAGTTGATGCGGTCAAGTTTGTGTCATCAGTACATGTTAAAGTAAAAACTGGTCACTTCCTGTTACCACCGGGGGGCGCTATGAGTAAGGTGGGATATTAATATATCTGGCCGTTCAGGGCGGAGCCATCATCATGTTCAGCAATTTGAAGCTGCTGAGATCAAGTATGTGGGCGTGAGGTCCATTCGAAATTCGATGGCAAGAAAATGAAAAGTTGCCAAAGTTTGTCACGCCCTAGCGACCACGCCCCTTGACATAGAGAAAAGCTTTTAATGACTTTTGATCAGCATGTTCTCAGGATGATCTGTACCAAATTTGAAGTCGATCGGACGAAATCCCTAGGAGGAGTTCGTTCAAACATGTCAAAAATTCAAATCAAAATGGCCGACTTCCTGTTGGGTTTACGGCATGGGTCCAAGAGAATTTTTTGTGCGTCTTGGCATGTTCTATGAGCCCACCAATTTTCATGCGTGTAGGTGAAACTCACAGGCGGGGCTCGAGGCATGAAATTTTCTAGGGGGTGCTATGTCGCCATTTGGCCCCGTCCAAATACAACACTGTCAAAATATCAAATTTTTCACCAGACCAAACGTGTGTGCCAAATTTGGTGAGTTTTTGAATTTGGGAAAGGGGCCAAATTGGGGATTATATTCTCGGAAGAATAATAATAATAATTAAAGCTGCAAGCAGCGATGAACGGGCCCTCGCAGTCCACGTGCGTCAGGCATGCTGCCGTCGGGGGGCGTGCACCTAGATGTCTTGTCAGCTGTAATAAATAAAAAAATAAACGTTATCTCTTACTTACATTTCCAGTATACAGGTAGGCACCCAACCCATGTATGTATTTTTCCAATATTTTTATGAGTGTTTACAGGTACTAATGTATATCACACTGTTACTGTGATGGTAAATGACTTAAATATTGAATCTGAGTATACAATGACAATATTCGGACATGTAAATGTGACATCTGGACTGACACCTTCCCTCTGCAGCTGGGTTCTGGATTTCCTCCCAGACAGACCCCAGACAGTCAGAGTTGGTACCAGTCACAAGGACGGTGAGCACAGGGAAGCCCCAGGGCTTTTTGCTGAGTCCTCTTCTTAACACCCTCTTCACCTACGATTGTGCCTCTACCCAGTGCAACACCACCATCATCAAGTTTGTGGATGACACAACAGTCATCGGACTGATCACTGGTGGGGTGGAG
Organism: Epinephelus moara; assembly: GCF_006386435.1. NCBI lineage: Eukaryota > Metazoa > Chordata > Actinopteri > Perciformes > Serranidae > Epinephelus > Epinephelus moara. The sequence continues at coordinate 41,624,474 of NC_065512.1, forward strand.
ACAGACTACAGGGAGGAGGTGGCTCAGCTGGTGTCCTGGTGCCACACAAATAATTTCTCCTTAAATGCAGAGAAGACTAAGGAGATGATTATCAACCCAAGGAAGAGGAGAGACCAGCGCAATCCACTTCACATCAGTGAGACTCAGGTAGAAGCTGAATACATGCCCAATAGTTCAAGGTCTTCTGACTCTTTAAAAGCTGACATGGTGTCTCTAGCTCAAAGTATGAGGGACAAGAAGAGATTGAAAGTCGATGAGTTTTGAAGAGGATTTGAAAATTTTCCAATTTACTTCCATTCACATTAATTAGACTGCCACCAGAGCGCCACCTATTGGTCGATTTGCACCGAATTTTGCACAAACCCTCATCAGGCCATGGAACACAATTAGCAAAAGTGTTGTGGTAATCCGACTGTATTTGGTCAATATATGAAAGACTGTCTGTTTTGAAAATAATGTGCAGGAATTTGTTGTTTTATATTTTGGCCGTTTTTTGGACGATCAAAATTCTTTTAATAACTTTTTGTCAGGAGGGTCCACGGATGCTACATGCAAAGTTTGGTGCAAATCGGTCAAATCGCCTAGGAGGAGTTCGAAAAAGTACGTTTTTCATTTGTCGCGATTTAGCGAATGGAAAGTTACTGCGAAAGTGGGCGTGGCTTACACCACACAATTCCACAATTCAGAGAACACGTAAATAGAAGGTTTAACAATGTGCGACATATTATGTGGGAGTTATTAGCCAAAAACGCTTTTGCATTGAAAATAGCGCCACCTGCTGGTCATTTTTGGTGTGTGAGTTACAGGGGCCAGTCTATACCACCCCTATCAATTTTATTTCCATGAGTGTTATGGTGTTGGCACAGTGCCAAATATTAAATTAGACGGCCACCAGAACGCCACCTAGTTGCGGATCGGTAAGTCCATCAGATATCCTCAGGAGGGCATTGACAATAATTACACCAAGTTTCGTGTTAATCCGCCCAACCGATGTTGAGATATAAAATACTTCAATTTAAAGAGCGCCACCTTGTGGTCATCACCCGAAATTTTGCACAGAGCCTCAGGGGCTCATGGGGAAGTGGTAACCTGAGTTTCATGTCATTCGGATACACCAATGTGGAGATATGCAGCACTTCCTGTTTAGAACGAAATCTGCAGGAAGTTGCTATTTAGTAACTTGAGTATTGTTTGGAATATCGAAATTCTTTTAATAACTTTTTGTCGGGAGTTTCATGCCAATCGGTGAAATTGCCTGGGAGGAGTTTAAAAAAGTAGGTTTGCAAAATTTTGCGAATTTGCGAAAAAAAAACGGTACGCGGAAATGGGCGAGGCCTATACCACAAGATTCAGCACAATTCACTGAACGCGTGGATATAAGGTTTTTGAATGTGCGACAAAGTATATGGGAGTTATTAGCCAAAACGCACTTTCCTTAATAATAGCGCCACCTAGCGGTGGAAATTCAGGACGACAATAGATTATAAATTTTTGTGCCGGTGTGACTTATATTCCAAGTTTGATGAGTTTTGGGGTATGTTCAGGCAGTGAAAAATGCAATCATATGGGCGGAAGAAAAAAAAAATAAAAAATTAAAGCTGCAAGCAGCGATGAATGGCCCTCGCACCTTCACGCAACTTGGGGGGGCTGGCAGGACGCCTTCTGACGCGTCGGATCATTTCTGTTAAAGTTAGACATCGCATGCACGAGNAGGGCGGGACAAATATGAATCATGTCAAGTTTGGTGGACAACGGACCATTTACTCCAAATTTGTAGCAATTTCCTGTTTCATAGCGAGACATCAAAAGTAAACCCTCTGCAGCGCGCATAGACACTAATGATATGTCACGTTTGTGTACATCAAATATAGACCACAACACTGAAATTTCAGGTGAATCCAAAGATAAGTGTCTGATAAGAAGTACTTCCTTTCGACACTAGGTGGCGCTATGATTATAAGGAAATATGGTAATGAGAATGTGTTTCGGACGGGACGAATATGAATCATGTGAAGTTTGGTGGAGATTGGACCATTTATGCCAAAGCTACAGCAATTTCGTTTTTCATGGCGAGACCTCAAGATTCAACCCTCAGCAGCGGGCGAGCCATTCAACATTGGGCAAATCCTGTGATAACTTTTGGTCACAACATAGTCACGCTTACATACACCAAGTTTGGAGCCAATCTGATTAAATCTGTAGGACAAGTTCGTTAATTTACAAGCCCTGGAAATGGGCAAAAACGCACAAAAGTGGCACAAGTAAATTCAAAATGGTGGTCTTCCTGTTGGGTTTGGAGCATGGCTCCAAGAGACTTTTTTGTACGTAATAGAGTGTTAAAGGTGCCTACCAAGTTTCATACATGCAAGTCAAAGCAGCTTTGGGGGCTGCTTAATTGAAATATTCTAGGGGGCGCTGTTGAGCCATCTTGGTGCATCAAAGCACAAAAATCACATCAGACAACAGTACTTGCAACCTGTGATGTGTATGCCACGTTCGGTGAGTTTTCAAGCATCCCTTGTCCCTTCAAAACAACATCGTGTTTGATGGCAAACAAGGTGGCGCCATGGTGACAGCGTTTGATGAAAACTAAAAGGCTTCATTTTTAAGCATCATCAAGGTCTAAGGACTTAGACCAGCAAGTTTGAGGTGGGTCTGATTAACCTGCTAGAAGAGGGACATCAAAGAATGTATAAAGTAGCTTTCTGTTGCCAGAAGGTGGCGCTATGGCGGTGATTCAAAATTCCTCTGTAGATGTGTTCAGGGCTGGACTGTCATCATATATGTGAAGTTTTGGCAAGATATTCCCACGTGGAGTCAAGTTACAGCAACGTTTATCATCACGGCGAAACATCAAAGTTCGCCGCCAGGCCGTGGCCACGCCCTTTGACGAAAACTCACAGTTTCCACAATAAAGTGTCACCAACGTCTTATGACTTTTTT
>NC_065512.1:41629877-41632854 GCF_006386435.1 Epinephelus moara
GACTTCCTGTTGGGTTTAGAGCATGCCTCCAAGAGGCGTTTTTGTACATCTCTGGGCGTTACATAAGCCTACCAAGTTTTATACATGTAGGTTAAACTATCTTCAGGGGCTGTTTCCTCAAACTTTTGTAGGGGGCGCTACTGAGCCATTTTTTGGAACCCGCACACGAGACCCTTAAAATATCAAATTTTTCAACAGTTCTGAGATGTGTGATTATTATTATTATTATTATATCATTATTATTATTAGGGTCCTCGCACCGCTAGGTGCTCGGGCCCTACTAATAATAATAATAAAAAATCCTTGCATTTCAATAGGGTCCTCGCACCGCTATGTGCTCGGGCCCTAATAATAATAAAAAATCCTTGCATTTCAATCGGGTCCTCGCACCGCTAGGTGCTCGGGCCCTAATAATAATAATAATAATAATAAAAAACCCTTGCATTTCAGTAGGGTCCTCGCACCGCTATGTGCTCGGGCCCTAATAATAATAATAAAAAATCCTTGCATTTCAATAGGGTCCTTGCACCGCTACGTGCTCGGGCCCTAATAATAAAAAATCCTTGCATGTCAATAGGGTCCTCGCACCGCTAGGTGCTCGGGCCCTAATTAAAGCTGCAAGCAGCGATGAACGGGCCCTCGCAGTCCACGCGCGTCGGGGCATGCTGCCGTCAGGGGGCGTGCACCTAGATGTCTTGTCAGCTGTAATAAATTAAAAAATAAACGTTATCTCTTACTTACATTTCCAGTATACAGGTAGGCACCCAACCCACGTATGTATTTTTCCAAAAAGTAGAAGCTGAATACATGCCCAATAGTTCAAGGTCTTCTGACTCTTTGAAAGTTGACATGGTGTCTCTAGCTCAAAGTATGAGGGAGAAGAAGAGGTTGAAAGTCGATGAGTTTTGAAGAGGATTTGAAGATTTTACAATTTACTTCCATTCACACTAATTAGACTGCGACCAGAGCACCACCTATTGGCCGATTTGCACCCAATTTTGCACAAACCCTCATCGGGCCATGGAACCCAATTAGCAAAAGTGTTGTGGTAATCGGACTGTATTTGGTCAAGATATGAAAGACTGTCTGTTTTGAAAACAATGTGCAGGAATTTGTTGTTTTATATTTTGGGCGTTTTTTGGACGATCAAAATTCTTTTAATAACTTTTTGTCAGAAGGGTCCACAGATGCTACATGCAAATCTGTCAAATCGCTTAGGAGGAGTTCGAAAAAGTACGTTTTTCATTTGTCGCGATTTAGCGAATGGAAAGTTACTGCGAAAGCGGGCATGGCTTACACCACACAATTCAGCGGAATTCAGAGAACACGTAAATAGAAGGTTTAACAATGTGCGACATATTATGTGGGAGTTTTTAGCCAAAAACACTTTTGCATTGAAAATAGCGCCACCTGATGGTCATTTTTGGTGTGTGAGTTACAGGGGCCAATCTATACCACCCCTATCAGTTTTATTTCCATGAGTGTTATGGTGTTGGCACAGTGCCAAATATTAAATTAGATGGCCACCAGAGCGCCACCAGAGCGCCACCTAGTGGCGGATCGGTAAGTCCTTCGTCAGATATCCTCAGGAGGGCATTGACAATAATTATACCAAGTTTCGTGTTAATCCGCCCAACCGATGTTGAGATATAAAATACTTCAATGTAAAGAGCGCCACCTTGTGGTCATCACCCGAAATTTTGCACTGAGCCTCAGGGGCTCATGGGGAAGTAGTAACCTGAGTTTCATGTCATTTGGATACACCAATGTGGAGATATGCAGCACTTCCTGTTTAGAACGAAATCTGCAGGAAGTTGCTATTTAATAACTTGCTCGGGCCCTAATAATCATAATAATAAATGGAGCAGTTTCAATAGGACCTTCGCCAGCCTTCGGTCGGTGCTCGGGCCCTAATAAATCCTTGCATTTCAATAGGGTCCTCGCACCGCTAGGTGCTCGGGCCCTATTAAGAATAATAAACAGCGCCATTACAATAGGGTCCTACAGACGACTTCGTCGTCGCTCGGGCCCTAATAAACAGCGCGATTTCAATAGGGTCCTCCGCGGACGACTTCGTCATCGCTCGGGCCCTAATCAAAGCTGCAAGCAGCTGTGACCGGGCCCTCGCTCTCCCGCACCACCGCGGGGGGCCAGCAGCACGCATCACTGAAGCAGTTATGTGCAAACTCAGAGTAAGTTGACCCTGATGTGGTGTGACATTTCATCTTCGTACTCCAAGAAAACCCCTATGGGGTGGGGTTTTTGAATATTTCAAGGGGGACTATAGAGGCATTTTGTCCCCCCCATGGGCGACGGCCCTATCAGATGTAAGAGCTTGCCATTTTTGACCTGTGTATCAATTTCGTGAGGATATGGTCGCTGAAGCCATCAAAAAGCCAACTGATTTGGTCATAGCCGCCACACCCCTTGACATAGAGAAAAGCTTTTAATAACTTTTGAGCATCATGGTCTCAGGGGCTGAGGCTGCCGAGTAACCAGGGGCTGCGGGGAGATCCAGAGCAGGTATGGATTGGTGGTGTAAATGTGGGGCTTACTGGCCACTTTATTAGGTACACCTGTGCAATCTAATACAATCCAATCCAACAGCTCTGCCACACATTGTACGTTTACAAAGCTTTTACATTTTCAGTGAAATCAGTTAAAGTATCACGGTTCTGAGTGGTATCACAAAACTACGGCAAGAATGAGGCAGATGTGCCTTTTGTCATTTATAAAAAAAAAAAAAAAATCACTTTTCTATAATACATCACTGATATTTCAATGGAATAAATTACTTATTGACTTATTCATACTTCAAAAACAGCATTAATAACTGATTAACCCTATGGGCCCTAGGCGTTTTTGGGGTATTTTTACTGCCTTTACTTTTAAGCTCATATCACAGTCATTATAAAGGCTACATACACATGCTATATCTTGTTGTTTTCAGAAAATGTGGGCTATCCAGATTTGCCAT
>NC_065512.1:41632865-41633062 GCF_006386435.1 Epinephelus moara
GGTATTTTTACTGCCTTTACTTTTAAGCTCATATCACAGTCATTATAAAGGCTACATACACATGCTATATCTTGTTTTCAGGACAATGCGCGCTATCCAGATTTGCCATCATTTCATGTCCTTCTATGTGCCTGTATTTTATATAAATTTTTATATCAATGAAAAAAACAAATCCGTGTTACTAAATTCTTACATTT
>NC_065512.1:41636424-41645542 GCF_006386435.1 Epinephelus moara
CTATGCTTTTATCCTGACTGTTTTATCTCACTCTGTAAAGCAGATCAGGTTTTTGGTTTTATGTTTTTCTCAATGATTTTGATGATTGTGTTATTTTTACTTGATCTGTAAAGCACTTTGTAACTGTGTTTTGAAAGGTGCTATACAAATAAAGTTTATTATTATTATTATTATTATTATTATTATTATTGTTGTTGTTGTTGTTTTTCCAATATATGATAGACCACAGGGGCACTGTAACATGTATATGACATTTTTTGTTTTGCAGGAGATGACGCCTTTATTAAAGAACTTTTTTCCTGAGTGAGGATGGTTAAAGGTGTAAATGGTAAATGGACCTGCATTTGTATAGCGCCTTTCTAGTCATCTAGTGATCACTCAAAGCACTTTTTACACTACGAGTCACATTCACCCATTCACACACACATTCATACACTGGTGGCCGAGGCTACCGTACAAGGTGCCACCTGCTACTCAGTTTTTAACACACTCACACACCGATGGAACAGCCATCGGGAGCAATTTGGGGTTCAGTATCTTGCTCAAGGATACTTCGACATGCAGCCTGGAGAAGCCCGGGATCGAACCACTGATCTTTCGATTGGTGGACGACCCGCTCTACCTCTGAGCCACAGCCGCCCCGCCGGTGTGTGTTTTGTATGTGGAGTTGCATTGTTGACAGTTTCCGCAATGGTAGTTTCCAGGACGGAGCTGAGTGAGAAAATGTGAGGGGGCCGAGGGGGGTCAGTCCGACCTCACCAGGATGTTGTGGAGGTTGGGGGGTCTTTTATAAACCACTCGAGGGGGGTCTTTGAAGCTGCCCTGTAATGAAGGGTCCGTGTTGAGAATGTGCAAGTGTTGTTTGATGCTTTTCTCAATCTCCTTCCCCATGGGTGAGTATTGGATGCAACAGGCAATTTTTGTTTCAGGTTTCTTTGTCCTTACAGTGTTAAGGCATTCAGTTTGGGAGATAGTGTCAAATCTAGTGGCGGCACTGTTGATCCACTCCTCCTTGTAACCTCTCGCTCTAAAGAGGTCCTGTAAGGTAGTTGATTGTTCCTGAAAATCCACATCACTACTACAGATTCGTCTGATGCGATTAAACTGAGAAAAAGGGAGGTTCTTTTTCAAAGGTGTGGGGTGGTATGAGCTACCATGAAGTAATGGGTTTCTGTCAGTGTTTTTGCGATCAGTGTTGCCAGATCTCGTGAGACAAATAAGCAACCAGGCCTGTGAAAACAAGCCCAAAACAAGCGACTTTTTCTACGGAGCCCCCCTAGGTTCCGGTGAGAAAAAATTAAATAAACTGTGTGCATGGTTTTACAGTCCATGGGGACGGATTTTAAACTGTGGGTACAGATTGTCAATTTACATCCATGTGGACAGTTAAGTAAACTGTGCGCAGTTTTGCAAAATGTACCCACGGTACACAGTTTATTTTTCTCCCCCCTGAGCTTCAGGACAATGACCACAAGAGGGAGTTAAACCACCTTTTAACATTATTTATCATTAGAAAACAGATGGGATATCAAATATAGACTGATGTACCAAGTACATTATATACACAGTAAACCTCTGATAATTAAAATTTGCACACACAAATAAATATCATCCTGAATTCACAAATTCTTTATTTATTATTGCTTTTTATGCACTCATCTAACTTTTTTCTTTCAGTTACAGGACTGACGTTTTCCTAACCAGAAAAAAACACATTACCCTGCTCTTCCTCTGATTGGCTAGTACTCGTTGCCATCAGAGTCAGAGCCAATTAGAAGCAGGATGCGGGTGGGAAAAAACTCTGCTGTCTCCTGTGTGTATGGGGAAAGGGGAGGGACAGAGGGAACAGGCAAGACAAACTATCCTACGTTTAAATAACATATCGAAAATATCTGCTTGACAACTTACTATGGAGCTGGGATCAAGCCCAAATAAGCAACTACACTTTAGAAACAAGCCCAAAAAACCGCGACCCGCGACTACCAATATTTGTAAGCGACTTTACAGAAAAACAAGCCCAAAGTCGCTTATAATAAGCAGACTTGGCAACACTGTTTTCGATATAAACTGGTCTTCAGAGTGTTACCCTCCCTTATTAGCAAAACATCCAAGAAGTTCATTATTAGAGCATCCATTTCAAGAGAGAATTTCAAATGCTCACTTTTGTTGTTCATGAAATTGTGAAATTCCATCAGTTGTGTGTCCATACCAGTCCAAACAAAAAAGACGTCATCAAGATACCGTTTCCAGTGAGATATGTGGTGTAAGAAAGGGTTGAGTTCAGGATTGAAAATCACCTCACGTTCAAAGGGTCCAACGTAGAGAGAAGCAAAGCTGGGTGACATTTTTGATCCCATCGCAGCCCCAGACACCTGGAGATAGAAATCAGTACCAAACAAAAATAATTAGATGTGAGTACACATTCTATCAGGTTCAGAATACATAATGTTTTTGGACTCTGGTTTTGTGTGTCTCTTTTCTCCAGAAAAAACTCAGCAGCTCGGAGACCCCCCTCAAAAGGTACGTTGGTGTACAATGATTTAATGTCCATTGTTACCAGGTACTGTTGTTCATTAGACATTAGGATAGATTGGACTGTTTTCAAAAAGTCCATAGAGTCCTTAGTGTAGGATGGCAGTGATATAACTAGAGGTTGCATGAAGTAATCAACAAAAGCTGAGATTTTTTCAGTTAGGGATCCTATAGATGCCACTATAGGTCTTCCAGGGGGTGTGTTCACAAAGTTTTTATGAATTTTAGGCAGAGTGTAAAAGACTGGAGTTATAGGACAATCCCCTTTCATAAAAGCTTGTTTGGATTGATTTATCTCACCAGTTAGCCAAAGATGGTCCAATAAGTCATGCACTCTTTTCTTGAAAGATGATATGGGGTTCTGTTCCAGTTTCCTGTAGAACTTGGAGTTGCTGAGTTGGTTTTGGATCTCTCTGTCATATGCTGCTCGATCCAGGATGACGATAGCTCCACCCTTGTCTGCAGATTGAACAACCAAGGTTTCATCATTTTTAATAGCTTTCAGTTCATCCCATTGTTGTTTCGTGAGGTTATTTCTTACTTTATACTCTTTACTCTTGTTTAAGATAGTAGAAACATCCCTTTCAACTAGTCTGCAATAGGTGTCTAGGGATGGATTCCTATATTTAGGAGGTAAAGTAAGATTTACCTCTGAGGTAAGAGCGGGTAGGTTCTGTGTGTGGTTCCGAGCTGCTTGTAAAATCCATATGGTCTGTGTCCTCCACCGGCTGCGGAGGGTCCCCCTGTGAGCAGGGAAGGAGGGGAGGGACAGCGTTAGTAGGCCTGTGTGTAGGATTGGGCTCAGTGTGGCCACTAAAAATTTTTTTCAATGTTAGAGTGCGAAAATTTTTTTGCAAATCAATGTGTGTGGCAAATTCATTACATTGAATGGTAGGGACAAAAGATAAGCCTTTAGAGAGTGTGGATAGACAAGTGTCGGAAAGGGACCTACTGGACAGGGTAATGACGTTCATGTCTGATTCCGGTTCAAAGAGCGGGTCTGGTATGGCTCTCTTGTTCTTCCCCCGCCGACATTTCCCCTTGTTGAGTCAACATCTAAACCAGTCAACAGACTTCATCCCGACTTGCTCTGACGTCATGCAAAAGTGGACAGCGATAATCTCGCAATAGCAAGGCAACCGCAGTTTAGAGGCAGGCGCTGCAGTTTCTCTCCACCAACTGCAAGACCCGGAGCATGATGCAAAACGCCTGGCTCTCACCCGATCTAATAGCTGATTGGTTTAGATGTTGACTCAACAATATGAAGTTTAATATAAACGTTTAATTTTTGTTGAATTTCAGAGATTTTAATTTTATTTGTCTGATTTGAAGGTTCATTCTGTTAACAAGATACATGTTGTGTCACTGATGGTGAAGTTTAGTTGTTAGGGACTAAATAGGCTACATTCATCATAAACTATACATAGTCGATTGTATATTAACATGGGTCGGTGAGAGCAAGGCTGAATCCAAATGGCCACCCTGTGGACTCGTGGACTGAGCCCTCGCGGACTTCAATTGTACGTAGTGTGACGTTTTTACCGTCATCAAGTAAAGTCTGCTAGGGCAGAGACTGCAAGCAGCTGATAGACAGCCCTTGAGACTGTTTTACTCGTTGCTGTGGAAATGCTATTACTGCTGTCATATTCATATATATGTCATGTAAGTTGATGAATAGTGCCTAATCTGTTCCTGCAGATAACAAGATATAAATCCCATGTATAGCCTTTTTGTGACTGATCAAAAATGTATTGAATTAAGACTTGAAAACAAAAAAGAAAGACACAAGGCTGATATCATTAACTCAGGTAATGAAGTAATTTCCGGCATGACATGACACTAGATGGAGCAAGGACTACACACACAGAAAAGAAAAAAAACAGGGACTATATCTTTAAACAAAAGGAAACGGCTAATGTCCATGTGTATTTTCTTGGCTGTCTTGTTGGAGTTTATGTATTTCAGTGATGTAAAGAACCTTTTAAAGTCAGTAATGAACCAGTTGACGGTGGGCTTGTTATTTTTTTGAATGATATTTACTCAACAACAATGATGTTGACCATGTCAGAGATCAATTGGTTCAAGCTGTCCATATAAAAAAAGGATATGGACAAGATTAAAAGATGGAATGTCATTAATCTTGAGAGATAACCCATTTTTTATGTCTGACCAAAATTTTTGTACTGGATAGAACTTATGTTTTATTTTCAAGTGGGTTTCTTTAACTTTTGGGGAAACTGGCCATTTGATAAATTTAGAAACTGCCTTTTCCACAGTGGACAAGGATGACTCGGGGACCCGTAGCCCTCTGCGATAGTCGTGAAACACCCTGGATTTCACTGATTTGCACTGATAATTTATTATTACATTTTTTATCATTTAAATTACAACCGTCAATTACTATACTTGGCAAGATTGGCTTAATATTGGAGTACCTTGTGGTGTTACTAATTAAATGTGTCAAGGTTACAGGAATAGCTTTACTTATTCTGTTATATTCTTTATACGAACAGTTTAAATTATACTTCACCAAAAAGCCTGAATAATTCAGAATGTAACCATTGTCATCGCATAGATCAGTCTCAAACAAAATATCTCTCTCGAACCAGTCATTCTTAAATACCATCTTTCTATTAATTGTAATTACTCTGCTGTTCCATAGGGTTGATCCATGGGGAGAAAATGTGAGTAAATATAATTTTCCAAAAATGAAGAATCTGCCTATGGAACTTGGACAACTTAATCGTAATTATGTTCACCTCAAAATCACATTTCAAAGGCAATTCGAGGTCACCTATTTTATTAAACAATGCTTTTGGAATATGAAACCACATTGAATTTGGCTGTGACAAAAAGGCTTTAATCCAGTTTATTCTAAATGTACCAACCATTGATAAGTGATTCATAATCTACAGCATTGGTTCCACCATTTTTATGTTTTTTAACAAGCTGTGACCTTTTAATGTAGTGGGTTTTATTTCTCCACAAGAATTTTAAAATTACAGAGTTAGCTTTGTTAATGCTACTGTGGGAGACATACAGGGAGTGACACGGGTAAATCAGATTGGAGATACCCTCTGCTTTTGATAAAAGAACTCTTCCAAAAATAGTAAGAGCTCTGGTTATCCAATGACTGACTGACTTTTTCCACATCTGTTATACAATTAGACATATTGACTGCTTCTCTTTTAACAAGATTTTTGGATATTGCTATTCCTAAGTATTTCACTTTTGATATAACTTTTATTGGAGCAATAGTGGGATCAATACTTGTGTGAATGGGGAATAGTTCACATTTGTTGATATTAAGGGATAAACCTGAAACTTTAGAGAACAATTTATGGTTCGACCATCAAGTCCTGGAGATTTTCCTTTAGACATTCTTAAAATGACATTATCTAACTAAGCTTGATATGTTTTTTATTACAGGCTTGAGTGCTGTTTTGTCATACCTTGACAGTTTCGATGACTGCATAGTTGTCATCATCAGAAGCGTCACGTGATGATGATGACGACAGACGCAGTCGTTGAAACTGTCGTGGTATTTCAAACAACACTCAAGCCTGTAATAAGCACCATATCAAGCTCAGTGTAAAAAGTAGGCTATATCAATTTGTTTGGGGCATTAACTAATTCTTCAGTTTTTAGCTCCTCCTCTAAGTGTTGCTTAAATTCACCATCCAACATTTGACTATGTTCTTTCATTTTCCCAAAAAAGAGTAAAAGGTTCTCCTTAGAAAAGTTGGATTTGAACAGATTAATGTAAAAGGTTCTTATTTCCTCACAAACTTGATCTTGGTTGTCAATGTTAACACCATTAGTAAGTAACTTCTGGATTTTCTTTGTCATTTGTCTTTGCTTTTCCAGACCAAAGAAATAGGAGGAATTATTTTCCCCTTCCATCCAACGAGCTCTTGAGCGAATGAATGCTCCCCTTGCTTTTACTAAAAAAAATATTATCTAGTTGGGTTTGAAGGTCATGTGGTTTGACCTGTTCATCCATAGATAAATCAGTTTTATGACATAATTTATTAATATCCCTAATTATTTCCTGTTGTTGTAACTCTTAAAGTTTGATAGTACGCTTACTTATTCTTATTGCAGTTACTCTTGTTTTAAATTTGAACCATTCCCATTTACTCAAAGATGCCATTTCTAATATCACTATTTATATTATCAGTTGTTTAACTTCCTCACAAAATTCTGTATTTTCAAGAAGAGTATTTAAAAAGAATTGTGCAGGTGATATGATGTTGATACTTAGTTTCCAGTGGCAACCTCTACAGAGTGTCCGGTCAGAACACAAACAGGAAACAACTTCCAGAGAAATCTTTATTGAGTCCTCACATCCACAACACAGAATAATGATGAACTGTATGAATCTTGTCTAGAGACAGTGCTTGTGTATTAATTATTAGGTGTGTTAAACCTTGTCTGACATAGGTGTGGTTCTGTAATAAAGAAAGGAAAGGAAAGACAATTGTCTCATGTCCTGGAATAAACTTGCATCAACAGGTCTTTAGCATGTCCTATTAGCTTAACAGTTTACATGTGACCTTAAGAGTGGTTTATATAAAGCTAAACATGAAGCTAATGCATAGCCTGAGCATAGGCTACACAGGGTTGCCAACTTTAGTCAGAGGGCCGCAGTGAGATTTTACCTTGTGACCTAATATCTGCTTGTGCGTGCTTGTGCGGTCATTAACATACGTGGGCACGGTGTTTGTTTGTTTTTTACCTGAAAAGAGTTAATATGCACATGTGGCAAACAGAGGAAATGAGTGTACGTTTACATATTTATATCTATAGGCCTAAGCTCTACATATGTCCATAGACGCTCAATATTTGTTTTATAGCGCAGATCAAGGTCAATTTAATCAATCTGATGGTAGTATTGATCATCTGCTTAAAAAATCCAGTAATATGTCCTGTTGTGACAGAAAGAAAGATTTCAAGGGGGGTTCGGGGGGGTTCTCCACCGAGAAAATTTAGAAAATCTGCGCAGCGAAATCCCAGTTTTATGCAATTTCATAAAGAAGACCTGTGGGAACCCTGTTGATTGTCATGTTTTATGTGGTCTTTTGAGACTCTGTCATAAAACATGGCAAATGTTTAGCATCTGTGAGCCCCAGGAGAAAAATGTAGGCCTAAGTGAGAAAACCCAATGTAAACTGCCATTTATTTCTTCTGCTAAAGAATATAATTGAAGGCCAGGAATGACCATGGCATGTAACTATACATGAGCAGCTAATTACCTGGAGTTTTCATTTGAAACAACCCAGTGTATGCATTGTATGCAATTCTATGTAATAAGGTCATGCCATAACTCTGCATTAACCAATTGATGTAAAATGATGTGCTGTTCCCTTGTTTGTCCACTAGATGGCTGTTGAAGGCAATGAATGAACTTTTTTGTGATCAATTTTTTATTGAGTTTGAAGATATGCATAACAGAAAAGACTAAACGGAATGAATGAACTTAAAGCGATACTCCGGCGTTATTCGATCCGTAGCTCTGTTGTCTTAGGTCACAGAGTGCTGTCTATAGAGGAAACAGCGAGGAGGTTTGGTGCAGCATGGGCTGAGTGTCGGTGCGGCGGCGAGGGTTGACCCAATCAGGCAACTTTGCAGAAACCAAAACTATGCAGAGTTGCCCGATTGGGTTGGCTTTCGCTGCCGCGCCGGTGTCCCGCTTGTGTTGTGCCAAATTTTCTCGTTCCTTTTCCTAGCGATAGCTTGCTGTAACCTCGGACAACACACCTATGGATTGAGTAACGCCGGAATAGTATGCGGTCCGGTCAAGCCACACAGTGGGCTGGACGTAAAGAAAAAAAACAACAACTCAGCGACGGTGGAGTGAGATTTCTTAATCGGGTGTGAGAGAGTGACATTGATGGTGAAAGAGTGACAGTCTCGCCAGATACGTGACATTTGGCAACCCTGGCTATATAGCATAAATGAGGCTAAACATAGCATTAGCTGACCCAAAATCAGGCTACACTGAGCCAAATCAATATTAGCATGCTAATCACGACTAGCATAAATTAGCATTCATTAGCAGGTCACATAACATTAAACCCTAATGTTGGGATTCACAGGACCACAGATGATTTATCATTTGGTAAAATCATCACTGATTTAAAGGCTTTTCCCTCTGCATGCTCTTTGTCTTCAAACAAAGAGAGCTAAGTGGCACCCAGCTCCACAGGAGGTCTCACCTCACACCTCAGTGAGACTCAAGTCCCAAAACTTGATTGGACCTTTACAGTGACATGTGACTCTGATGTCACAGGCATTGGTAGATTTGTGCTCCCTTCCAACAGATTCCTTCCTCTTCTCTGCTCCAACCGTGGAGCAGTGCTCTTCGCTCCAGCTGCTGTAGCAGCTGCACACCTCTTCCCGTTTGGGCCTGGGACAGCAGAGGCCCGAACCCCTGCTCCATAGCCCAAACCACTAAAGGGAGGGCAACTGATCACAGACTCTCTGGCAAACACAAGGTTTGCAAACCAGCTTTCCAGCAACAAGGAACTAAGTGAGTTAGCACCCAGCGTCTAACTCTGCAAGGACCCCGAGCGACCAGCTTCCT
>NC_065512.1:41646072-41657011 GCF_006386435.1 Epinephelus moara
GAAATCCTTCAGGTGTTACTGTTAATTCTGGTTGTTGTCATTAATTTAATTATTAATCAAACTCTAAATTAATAGTTTAGCCTATTTTATGAGACTGATATCTTTAACTGGCTATCATTTTTCCCTTTACGGGAATGGTGCCCCACGAGGTGATTTAATGTTAATTAAGTCACATTATTTAACATAATTATTAATTATTAATAAAAATTCTTAATTATTTCCGATAGCCAATTAAACCCCAACATATCTGATACCTCCGTGTGAAGCCTAAGGTGTTGACCCCAACATATTTGGTGCCACCGTGTGAGGTAAACATATGTTGATTCCCAACATATTTGGTGCCATCGTGTGAGGTAAATATATGTTGATTCCCAACACTAACTTCGTCTATCAAACTGACAATTACAATTGCGGAGTTGAAATTGACATAATAACTTCTATGCACAAAACTCACCATTAGATGCACGCACACCATCAAGTTAACAGAAAATGAGCCAGCCTGCAGCAGCTCAACTTTGACCTTGCTCTTGCTGTAATGACACTGGAAAAAGGGAGTGGTCCTACTAAGGGCTTCAGCTATATGGTTGATAGGTGGCCAATTAACTGCCTGACTAAAATCACACTGAACAATATAAAGAAATGACCAGAAATACAACAAACAAATGGGCTTTTGTACAGTATTGTTGAATTTTACGGTGGCTGACAAGGAGAAACGCGATGCAAATAGAGAAACGCACTGCAAATAGAGAAATGCACTGCATATAAGAAAACAAATGCAAAGAGAAAATGCTGCAAATACAGAAACGTGCTGCAAATACAGAAACACACTGCAAATAGAGAAACGCGCTGCATACGAGAAAACAAATGCAACGGGAAAACGCTGCATATCAGAGCCCTGCGCAGGACTGTTTTCTTCATCCCGCTCCTGCCCGCTCCCGCTGAATTTCTGACCATTACCGGCCGCAACCGCAACGTGTGTGTTACACTCCCGCCCGCTCCCGCAATGTGTATGTCCACTCCCGCCCGCACCTGCAAACCTCTGAGAATTTATGCCCGCACAATAATAGAGATCGATGATTTTGTGTCTTCTCCCGTCCCGCAGGAGAAAACACGTCATTTTATAGGCTATTAATGAAGAGATTCATGGGGTTGTTTGTTTCGTTCCCCTGGCCTGCATGTCTTTTGACGCACTGGTCAGGAATAGCGCTCCTATTTCGTTGTTTTCATTTAGTTTTTAATGAAATAAAGGCTGTTTCATATTTTATTCTCCTCCTCTGTATTTTATTCATTTTTCTACCTTTATATAATCACGCAGTGATTGAGGTTAAGGCAGGCCTGGCGCCAGGATGAAGTTACTGAGGGGGCGGTGAAACACAATAAACTGCACATCTTCTTTCATGTTTGTCTCATGACAGATGGAGCTTACAGACAGACAGACAGACAGACAGGTGGAGCAAGCGGCAAATTGGTATGAAAGCTGGTTCAGGGCATATTTGTCCATTTATGAATAAATATAGAGTGGAAACGCTTATGCATGTGCACCAAGATCCCGCAGTGGGTTTTTTTAGCCGCCCGTAGCAAAGTCCAAACTGCCCACTCCCGCAATATTTGCGGGACCCAGTCCCAATGCAGCCCTCTACTGCATATACTGAAACGCGCCGCAAATAAGAAAACAAATGATAAAGGAAAACGCTGCATATACACTCATACAACGGAAGTGCTCCAGGCCTCTAGGGCCAGTGCTGAGCTTCCACCCGCGAGAAGAAGAAGAAAGTTATGTTTGGAGGAAAGTTGGAGCCGGGACAGGCAACACAGAAAGGTATGTATTCTTTTTTATTTTTCTTTCTTTCTTGTTTTTCACATGTGGTCCTCATCTTTTACTGTATAATGAAAGTGAAGCTGATTTACACAGCTGACGTTACACAGAGACTTTGAGTTCTACACGAGTAGTGTATCCGTAGTAGTAATGTTAGCTAATGTTACTGTAACTAATGTTACTTTCCGGGACACCCCAGGTTTCAGTTTGGAGGCCTACTTTTCTGAACATTTTTTAATGTATAATACAGAGGTCATGATTATATTATAGACTTATTCATTATAGACTTTTAACAGCTCATATCATAAATAATTTGATATTAGTTTTTGGGTTATAAAATTAAATGTTCTCTATTAGTGTTTAGACCTGAACCGCTGTGAAAAAATAATGAAATAATGTTTTCTCTGATTTGCCTGCTGTCTATCAGCGCTGAGCGCCACCTCCTCCCATTCAGTCAGTACCGCGGACACACCGCTGCACTGCCCAAGTCCAAGGAGGAGGACAGAAAATACACTTTTGCTACTCATAATAAAAACTCCATGGGCTGCAATAATCCAAGATCAGAGGCTCACTGCAATTATAGTAAATATGCACGAGTGGGATAAAAAAATGAAGATGAAAGTGATTACATCCAGCAAGGACTTAAACCCAACGCTGATTATGATGATAATAATAAATAATCTAACACAATACATTCATAAAAATGAAACAAAAGAGCCTAACATAGGAAACAGATTATCATGACATTTATATTAAAATCCTAAAAACAAGGAAAATCAAATCAAATACATCCACCATAAAAACACTTCCAAGACTTCTATTAAAGTTTTTTTTAATGAATGTGGTTTTGATATGCTTTACATTTAGTTAAAAGGCAAGTTTCAATATTTTGTAAGACAGCCAGGCTGTCATAATTTGTGCATATGCATGGTCTGAGGAAGTTCTAACTTTGTTTGCAGAATGAGGCCCAATGTGTACAGGTCCACAAGAGAAGTCAGATTGCAGCTGAAGGTCTTCTCTGCAGACTGGATAATGTGCTGCAGCCTGTTCTTGCTGAAAAATGTTCTCTCTTTATCTTTTTCTCCCTTTGTTTGTCAGGGTCAGCATCGGACAGCCCCACAGAAGAGGATATATGATTTATATGATGATTGATATTGGTTTTAATGCTAATGAGCAGTTTGAAAATAAGATGTTTCAATAAAATAGTTTTCTTCCAAAGCGCTTGTCAGTAATGCATGCATGGAACAGCAATGAAAATTTAGACCTCCTAGAAATGTAGAATTAAGCAATTAGCCCCAAGAGGCTGTGGTTTGCCAGCGATTTTACCACGATATTTACCAAGTCCGCTTCGCGTCATGCCTAACAACATCCCTTAGCCGTGGTAAAATCAAGGCAAACCACGGCCTCACGGGGCTAATTGCTTTTATAAAACGGTTACTACATATACCTGGCTGGGTTTCATAAAATAAACACACATTAATAAGAGCTGCAATAATTATTATAATTAAATAATCATTCTTTCACTCTTCCGCCAAACAAATAGTTCCTCAACAAGCAACAGACGGACGCAAACACAGTGGAAAGCTTAAAGCTTATTAACATTTATCTGGGTTGACTATTTAGCTACATTTATCTGGATATCTCCATTAATTGTGCAATTGCTGAAGTAGTGTTCAATTATGTTAGCACTCCTCTTTGCTAGTATGGGGGTGTCTGACTCTGGACAGGTGTGTTTTAATTGCGCTGTGCCAGAAACAAGGATGTTGCTCTGGATTTTCTCTCATTGTAGTTTGGGCGCCAGTATGACTGCAGGGAGCATTCACATTTATGCCCCGTTACTGACATGATTTCTCTCGCCTCTAAGCCAGCGTCAGAGAGTTTTTGTACAGTGGTGCTTCGCAGGCAGTGGTTGGTGTAGATGGTCTTGGTGCCGGCTGCTTTACAGATCCGTGGCAACATGGAGCCGAGAAAGTTCACCCCCATGGGCTCTCTAGTATACCTAACTGTTAGGAGAGAGAAAAACAAGTCCCCTAAATGTTTTAAAGTAACTAAGCTACACTGTAACAAAACAAACAGACGTTACATGTTAACTTACTGTAATAATTGTTCGCTGTTAAAGACTAAAATAGCGTAAGGCTGCCACCACCTTTGTTAATCCGGTCTGGTCCGGTGTCAGAGGCAAGAGAATGTCTACCCCAAAAGACAGGAGTGTAATACAAAAATAACCTTTATTGGGAATACAAATTCATAAAAGCTACAAGACAACCCCCCACAGGAATCCCCATAAGAGTCCATCACTAAATAACTTGGCAGCCCCCCCAACCCTTAAGCACACAACACTGCAAGTGAATTAAGATAACTTTGCTCACACCTTACAAAGATCACTGCACACAGCACAGCAAAATAACACTCTACACACTTCTAAAACACAATATCAAAATGCACAGCAACCAATATGGACCGCTCCAAACTGTAGGCAGGTCAAACCCACTCCAACCAATAGGGGGAGGCAGGGGGCTAACAGAGTCACAAATACTGCCTCTAAATGGGGCCCCGGCAGGGTGTCAAATCGCTAAAATCTACCATAAGACAAATAATGAGTACACTATAACAAAACTCCAAGCCAACACATAACATTAAGAATTAAAGTTTAACTTATCTCGTCGGCCTGGCGACGACACCCCCCCGTGGGGTGTAAGCATGGGTC
Organism: Epinephelus moara; assembly: GCF_006386435.1. Classification (NCBI taxonomy): domain Eukaryota; kingdom Metazoa; phylum Chordata; class Actinopteri; order Perciformes; family Serranidae; genus Epinephelus; species Epinephelus moara. The sequence continues at coordinate 41,650,596 of NC_065512.1, forward strand.
CTCCCGTAGAGTCAGGAAGCACACATGGGAAGAAACAGTCAGTACAGCCAGGACGCCAAGACGGTGACGGCGGACGACTTGCTTGCAGCGGCGAGATGGCATGAGGCACTTGTTGGAACAGGAAGGTTACAGATCCGCCCAACACTGCACAGGCACCTTCTACACCCCAGTCCCTCGCTATCTAAAGGAGGCATCCAGCCTCCCCTCCTAACACAGGAACGGCTCCCCTATTTAACTGTCTTCGCTGCCGGCAACACTAAAAGTTGCGAACAGCACCCTCCCACCACGGTGCTGCAGCGACGAACAAGAGTTCAGTCTTTCTCACGCCCGTCCAGCCGTACTCTGTTTACATTTGAGTCAACGTGCTCCTCCACCCTGTCTGAGCACAGGTGAGAGTCATCAGTCATCAGGTACGTGCACAGGTGAGAGTCATCAGTCATCAGGTATGTGGGAATCCCTCCCCACACTCGCCCACAGAGAGAGAGTGACCCTCCCCCTCATTTACTCACTACATTACCATACATCGTCGGTGTAGTTTCTCCGCTTTGGATGGAGATAAAAGGCCAGTGGATTGGGTGGCAGCAGTGACAGATATTTCTCCAGTGAAGCGACAGGACACAGTGGGTTCCCTGGCTGCTCGAACATAAATCCCTGCAGACTCTCTTTGTTTCGTTGGCCGGCATCCTGGTGGTTTTTGGTGGTTTTTTCATTAAATTACAGCGTTACATATTTCTGACCGTTTACGTCCTATCGGATGATAAATGAGTCAGGCTTCATTTGCCCTCCTTAGCTCTGTGTCCCATATGCAGCTGCACATGAGTCAGGCTTCATTTGCCCTCCTTAGCTCTGCGTCCCATATGCAGCTACACATCAAACCAAACTTTGTTGACAAGACCCTCAGGTGTGTTTGGATTCAGTGCCGGAGAGAGCTTGATTTTCTGAAAGTCGGCCTGTGTTAACGCTTGGTGGTGGGATGTTTTGTCGCGACCTTCTCGGCGAAGTTTCTTCACTACTCCAATGAAGACATTGTTGCTGGTGGTGAACTCGGTATCGTTCATCAGACACCAGGATCGACTGATGGGCGGATCATTAATGTGATGGTTAAGCCCTGCACGAAGGCCAACATAACTGCTGAAACCATAAGCTTCACCTTTCCTGTTTTTCACAGTGGCATAAAACTGGCGGAGAACCTGGTTTAGCTCAATCTTGGTGACCGTTTTAAAATCAATAGCCACCTCCTTCTCGGCACACCAGGTCTGAAAACAACGAACTGACCACAGAGTCTGTTTAACAGTCCCAGCTCCACTTCTTGCCTTTTTCAGCTCTTCAATCTCTCTTTCATTAATTTCAACGTGTCTCCTTTCTTTTTTCTCTTCCTTCTCGATCCTGTCCATCTCCTCCAGCCACTCATCCATGCTTAATCCACCCAGTAAATCCATCCATCCATCCATCTTCTAACCGCTTCATCCTCTTGAGGGTCGCGGGGGGGCTGGAGCCTATCCCAGCTGACATTGGGCGAGAGGCAGGGTACACCCTGGACAGGTCGCCAGACTATCGCAGGGCTGACACATAGAGACAAACAACCATTCACGCTCACATTCACACCTAAGGACAATTTAGAGTTATCAGTTAACCTAGTCCCCAATCTGCACGTCTTTGGACTATGTGGGAGGAAGCCAGAGTGCCCGGAGAGAACCCACGCTGACACGGGGAGAACACGCAAACTCCGCACAGAAGGGCTCCCACACCCAGGATCAAACCGGCAACCCTCTTGCTGTGAGGCGACAGTGCTAACCACCACAGCACCGTGCCGCCCTTCCCAGTAAATCAAAATTCACAACAAAGTCCGACATTGTGATAGGTAACAAAACAGGTAACAGCTGCAAACGGTTTAACAATTAAATAGGCGGAGTAATACGGTGATGCAGTCACAGGTGTATGGTTATAGTGGTTTTACAACGGCTTCCAGCCAATCACAATCAAGGCTTGGATCAACCCGTTTTATAATGAATGTGTAATGTCACTAATACAATGCTAATCAACTGCAAAACAATTATATTACCTTGTGGGAAAAACTTGTACTACTACACACTACTGTGAAAATGTGCAGTATACGCCCACAATGTGTGTCCCATCATCCCTGTTACCCTTGTCACTCCTGTCTGTTATCATAATGTCAATCCTGTTATTGTCAGTAAATTGATAAAAATGTAAAAAAAAAAAAAAAAAAAAAAGGCAATTCCAATTGCTTTTTAATATTATAATTTATACAATATTTTTGATTGGGACATTATTTCAGATTTCTGCTCTGAAAATATGTTGTTTTCTTAAAAGACTTGTGATCGCAATCCAAACATAAGGTGCTCTTGTTCATCAAGATGAAAAAATATCAAATTGGGAGAAAAAACTAAAATCTGAAATAAAACTCAGTAAAGAGAGGGACTCAAGTACTGCTCATATATGTGAAATCTATTACATATTTCAAATTAGAAATGTAGTATATGATAATGCTTATGTCTGTAACAGGGTTGACAAAGCTATCAAAACATTTAATATTATATATATAGATATATATAATATTAAATTATATAGCCCGAGATGGCATGATACTTTTTGTTGGTCACTTTAGGATGTTCTTCATGCCTATTAAAAAACAGGTGATTAAAGTTATTTTGAATTTGAACTTTTTGAAGTTGAAAAGGCACCGGTTTCATGGAAATCACCCAAAAACAAATTTCTTTAAACTCAACGGACTGATAAAAGCGGGAAGCAAAACTGTTTTGTGTCGTCTTTTGCACTGTATGTCAGTCGTCTTCTTCTTTTCGTGTCTTTGAAGCTGGTTGGTTATATGACAGTTTCCCATTTCTTTACACAGTCCTTTGCATTTTTATTGAACACTGCAAGATCCTTTGAGCTGCACTGGTTGGGTAGTAGGGGGCAGACAAGGCAGTGCTGCATTGTATGGTCCTCTTCTCCACATTCACAGGTGGTTTGGCCAGTTTCATAACCCCATCTGGCCATGGCAGCTTTTGATCGCCCTGTTCCTGTTCTCAGGTGGTTGAGCGTCTTCCACTGGACCCATGGTGCTTCTGAGCCCGGGGGGAGGGCTTCAGAAGGAGGGATACCCATGTCAATAGGAATGGGGTCATCCTCAAGCCTTTTTGTCCATAGTTGGAGTCTGGTTTCTTCCCGTGATGCTATTAGGGGCTGGACATGGCTGAGAAAGCTTCTCCTGGACTTCAGCCATTGGGCCGGGGGCACACGTCCGTAGAGGAGGTGGCATTCATCACTAGTGGCCTTGGTCATCTCTACTCAGCTGGCGGCTCCCCGTCTCACATCAGCAGGGGCAATTCCAGAGAGGAGGTGCAGGTTGTTTATGTTGGTGGGCTTCAAGCAGCCAGTGATTGTTATTCAATGCTGGGTCTAGTTTCTTGGCGTGGGATGATCTCTCCCACACACGACACGCATACTCCGCAGAGGAGTAGCACAGGGCCAGAGCAGTAGATCTTAATATATGTGCTATGGCTCCCCATTTGGAGTTGGTCAGCTTCTGGAGGATGTTATTTCGGGAGTTAACTTTCAGTTTGGTGTTTTTGACGTGTTCCTTATAGGAGAGAGTGCGATCCAGTGTTACACCAAGGTAGACAGGGTTGGGGCAGTGCTCAAGGGGTGTTCCAGACCATGTGATGTTAAGGGGTCTGTTTGCTTCCCGGTTCCTGAGATGGAACGAGCAGGCTTGGGTCTTCGCAGGGTTTTTGTGTAGGTGGTTGCGCTCATAGTAGAGGTGTAGCTCATCTAGGGCTGAGGTGAGATTTGCTTCTACAGCTTCAAACGTACTCTCTTGGGATGTTACACAGAGGTCGTCAGCGTAGATGAACCGCTCAGTGTTCTGGTCCATTGGCTGGTCATTGGTGTAGATGTTATATAGTAGTGGAGCCAGCACACTACCTTGAGGCAAGCCGTTCCGTTGTCGTCGCCAGCGACTTTGCTTGTTGTTAAGGACAACATAGAAGCACCTATCTTTCAGGAGGGCTCCGATGAGGTCTGTGAATGCCAGGTCTTTGGTATTCTCCAAGATCTTTTTCAGGAGGAGGCGGTGGTTCACAGTGTCATACGCGGCAGACAGATCAACAAAGACGGCTCCTGTCACCAGTTCTTTCTGGAACCCGTCTTCAATGTGCTGTGTAAGATTCAGAAGTTGACTTGTTGTGGATTTGCCAGGTCGGAATCCAGCTTGTTGAGGGATGATTGCTGGTTCAACGACTGGGGCAAGCCTGTTGAGGATCAGGCGCTCAAACAGCTTGTATGGGTGGCATAGCAGGGAGATTGGGCGGAAGCTCTTTGCATGTGCTGGATCTTTGCCGGGTTTTAGAAGAGCGATGATTCTGGTTTTCCTCCAGATCTTTGGGATGTTTCTTGTCAGCATGCAGTTGTTCATCATCTCAAGGACCCACTTCTGTGTCAGAGGTCCAAAGTACTTGATCTCCTCTGTGAAGATATTGTCCAGGCCGATGGCTTTGCCAATCTTAAGGGCTTTGATGCTGATATTGAGCTCTTCAAGGGAGAACGGCTCAGTCAGTCCGGTGTTTTGGGAGTGCTGAAGTCGGGCTACCTTTGCTCTTGGCTGTTTGGTGGTGGATTTCCCCGTTGAGCAGCAACTGATGCGCAACTTGGTTAGCCGTGGTCTTAGTATACTGTTGCTGTGTTGGTGTTGATGGGTCATTGCTGATTTTTCTGATGAGGCTCCATGCCTTTTTGCTGTTTTTTGCCATATCAGTTGTCTCCAGTAGAGTTTGCCATTTCCGCTGGCGGCATTCTGATAGGGAGGTCATGAGTCTCTCACCTACTTCGATGGTGCTTTCAGCAAAGGGGTCAGATTTGTAGAGCTGTTGGTATTGCTCATATAGTTCGCTGCTTGGAGCGTCAAGGCTGGGGATGTATTGAGTGTGGCAGCCTCTTGGGATGTTCTTCCGGGCTGCCTGGTGCACTAGCTTGGTGAAGATTTCATAGTTTTTGGGGTCCGCTGGAAGGTGGGCGATCTTCCGTTCAAGATCTTCTTGGAAGCCAGGCCAGTTTGCTTTCCCAAAGTTGAATCTTCTCTGGAAAGGAACTGTGGCTGGGGTAACTGCAGCATTGACTGTAAGGCCAATAGGGCGGTGTTGGGTTTTTGGCAGTGGCTCCAGTACCAGCTTCTTGCTCAATCCAGAGATGCTATGGCTGACAAACACGATATCAGGGTTGTAGCCGGCTTTCCATCGCCCGCTATTAAAGGACTTTGGTTGTTTGGCATCATGGATCAGGTAGAGCTGGTTGGTTTCGGCCCATGCTTCCACTGCATCTCCACCAGCGTATCCCCATTGTGAGCTGTGGCTGTTCAAGTCTCCAATCACTATCCTTGGTTTCCCAGATGATGGTATTTCTGGCATCAGGAAAGGTGTGGGAGGTGGTTTGTAGACGGAGGTGATGGTAATTTCTCTGAGCTCAGCGGTTAGGACCTCAGTGTTGTTTTCATCGCTCTTTGATGTTGATTGGATGATTGTCCCATTTTTTGCAAGCATGATGCTTCCATGTTTCTCATGTGGTCTTTCTATGAGGTTGGTCATGCCTCCCACTCCAGGGCGGGGGTGTTTGGGTCCACGGTGGGTTTCTTGAAGGCAGAGAATATCACAATGATGTTCTCTGCAGAGTTTGGCAACAAGTTCTTCTTTGGTTGCAGACAGTCCTTCAACATTTAGAGATATGATGGTCAAAGCTGGCCTTGGGGGCGGGTGTTGGCCTCTCTTCCTGTTCTGGGGCCTCATTTATAAAACTGTGCGTAGGAAAGATCACTACAAACGGCGTATGGAGGAAACACAGGAAATGCGTGAGGACAAAAACAACCTGATTTATAACACAGTGCACACGCACGTCCTACACCTGTTTCCAGTTATAAATCACAATCAACTCTAAAGTTGGCGCATCTGAGGGAGCGCCTTGCCCCGCCCATATGTGGCTATAAAAGGTTGGGGGAACACCCTTGATACATATTCATTCATACCGAGACTGAAGATGGCCCAAAAGGGGAAAAGAGCAAAGAAACGAAATTTCATGCAACGTGAAGTGGAAATTCTTGTAGATGAGGTGGAAAAAAGAAAAATTGTGTTGTTTGGTGGGCACAGCGTGGGCATTACTAATGCTAAAAAGGTGGAAGAGTGACAGCATGTGGCAGATGCTGTCAACAATGTTGCCTCAGAGGGCCGGACTGCGGCAGAAATTAAGAAGAAATGATCAGACATAAAAGTGGAGGCAAAAAAGCGCCTGGCCCTACACAGAAGAAGTGTATGTGCGACTGGTGGGGGAAAGGGGACACCGGAGCTCACCCCCACAGACGAGAAGCTGACGGGGATCAATCAATCAATCAATCAATCAATTTTATT
>NC_065512.1:41657511-41672752 GCF_006386435.1 Epinephelus moara
GAGGTCTGAGTTTGGAAAACAGCTCAGTCAGTGGTGGACTGTTCATGTTAATAACTCAGCATCAGAGGACAGCACTTGTCAATCATCTACTATTCAGCCTACATGAAATAAGAGCCATTCCAAGTAAATGCCTTAAGAGTGATGCCAAATCACAAAAGTAAAAGAAGAGGAGAAAGACTTTGTGAGGCTGACTGTTTCATGTTCCTGTAAGGAAATGGCCTTGTGATACTGTAATTAAGAGGATACCAGTAAATAACTAGAGAATAATAGGCCTACCATTAATGTATGAATGATGTGGAATATTTCAAGGTTGTTTGAAAAGCTGCAATGCTGGCGTAAGTGTGTAAGAAAAAGGTGAAGTAGTATGAATAGTTAGAAAAGTGTAAATAAGGTTCAATCAGTATGAATGTAATTGAAAAGTTGAATGATACTAATAATATTATTGTATTGCAGTGTAGCTGACGCTACACTGCAATGCTGGCTTTAAATGTTGAATAATAACATTAATGTATGAAGGATGTGGAATATTTGTTTTAATATGTAAGAATAAGGTAAAATGATAGTTGAAAAAGTTAAAAGGTGTCCAACGAGTATGAATGTCATTGAAAAGTTGAATGACTATTTGACTAATGTTGACTATTTGAAGGGTTGCTGAAAAGCTGATGCTACACTGCAATGCTGACTTAAATGTACAAGAAGGTGATGTAGTAGGAATAGTTGGAAAAGTGGTAATGAGTTCAGTCATAATCACAAAAGAAGCAACAGTAGTATGCTGTTTAAAATGGAGATTCTGCTACTGTCCTCTGTATTTGAGATTCAGAGACACGCACACACCTACATGTCTGTATTTGTGTGTCAGAGAGGTTGTCATGGTAATGTTAACTGCTCAGTGACTCCTGGGTAAAGCAGTAAATCTCAGAGATTTAGTTGAAGCACTCTTCTCAAACTGTTGGCCTTTCCTCAAAAACAATACCTCCGATCATTATAATTTGTATACTGTGAAAAAGAGCACAACTTGAGGAATAAGTATTTTTAAATTTGTGTCTGTTGTGTCTAAAATGTGAGCATGGTCGCAGGTTAGAAAACTGGCATGATCTGCTGTCCTCCAGAGATTTCTGGTCTCACTTAACATGGAGTTCAATGCGTCAGTTGGTGGAGTTTCTCTGACTTTTAGGTTCACTGTACCAAATGTGTAAGTTTGAATGCTTCCAAAGTGACATTCATTGAAAGAAGACAAGTTTTACTTCATTTTTACCAAAAATGATGAATGTAGAGTGAGAATTGTGGGCGAGTTCAAGACACATGCTTAAGAAGCTCGTTGCAAGCAGTGTTGAGTCCCCGACTGTAGCTGTGAGCATTCTGCCCCATAGAAACCCACGGTAAAACCTAAGGAGGGAATTTTTACCATGCTTTGAATATTTCAAAAAGTTTGAATAGGATTTGAAAGTTGAATACAAGTAAGAATGTGAAAAAGATGATGAACATTTTGAAGTTTGAATGAAGTTTCTACGTGAATGTATGAATGAGGAGCTAGGCTTTGAAAATTTCTCTATTCATTTGAATGGGGAAAAATGCCCCAAAAAACGCTGAATATTTTGGTAATGTAAACTGCTCATGACTCCTGGCTGAGGCAGTTAGTCTCACAGAGATTTAGCAGAGGTGCATCTCTCAAACTGCTGGCCGTTCCTCAAAAACAATAATTCAGATCATTCTGATTTTTTAGCTCTATGCACTGTCAGTTGAGTCCTCCACTCTAGCTGTGAAACATTCCGCTCATAGAGACCCATTATAAATTCTGAGGAGGGCATATTAAGTTTGAATATTTCAAAAAGTGTTAATGGAATTTGAAAGTTGATTACAAGTAAGAATGAATGAAAGATGAGGAACATTTAAAGTTTGAATGAAGTTTCTATATGAATGTATGAATGAGGAGAATGCATGAAAAAGCATGAAATTGTGTCAAGTTTGAAGAGTCTTGAATGGGGGAAAAATGACAAAAAAAACCCAGAATATTTCAGAAAGTATGAATGTTATGAATGAGAAATGTCATAGCTGGTGATTCCTAATGGAGCTGAATATTTTGTTGTTTGAATGGTGTCAATATATTGAAGTATGTTGAAGTAGTTTCGCAGCAAAAAAAGTGGATGGAAGAAGGATAATAAAGAATTCCGTAGCTGAAGAATAACGTAGGCAGTGAATGCTTTCAGCTTTCACACCCAATAAAGAATTCCGAAGCTGTAGAGTAACATAGGTTGTGAAAGCTTTCTTATTCACACCCAATAAGTATGAGGAATAGTAATTGGTTGTGCCTGTGTTGCACAGCAGGCACCCCTAATAAACATGAGGAATAGTAACTATATTCAGTTTTGAAAAAAATCTAAGCATATGTTTAAAATGTTGGTTTCAGTATATGTATACACACACACACATTTATTTTAAACACATATACACACACACACACACACACACACATATATATATATATATATATATATATATATATATATATATATATATATATATATACATTTATTTATTATGGTCTTAAGTCTGTACATTTACATGCACATTATAATGTGATAATATTCTGAATTCGATGTCATGGGTCATGTAAATAGCATTTTCCATTTGGATTTTGTGAAATAGGTTATATTCCAAATGTAGCATTTTTCAATGAAGACATGGGATATGCTGGTATTAGTCAGGTTTTAATGGCATTATTTGGACATGTATACAGCACATTTGGAATATATGCAAAAATACCACAACACCAACCTTTTTAAGAAGGTGGTCTATGGGTTGAAAGAGAAAGGCTGTGCTCACACGGTCCAACAAGTCTGCCACTGGTGGAAATTTAATGAATATTGTCTCTTTCGGAATAAAACAAAAAAAATGACTATTTTGTGCATGTAAACGTAGTGACTGTCTTATCACCTCTCTTTTCTTTCCTCTCTAACCAAGCTTTGTGATGCCCATCGACTGAATACCTGGGGCAGAGGATTTGAACAGTGAAGTGGGTGTCGGAGGGAGTCTCGTGGCCAGGCAGGAAGCTCAGTGTGTGCTCCATGTTGAAGGAGGAGATGAAGACGTTGGAAGGTTCAGGGAGGGAAACACATACCACTGAACAGGAGAAAAGAAAATTCACTTTGGAATTCAAAGGGACAGTAACATTATTAGATATTTTAATAATATTGTTTGGTCTTTCTTATTGTTTTATAACTCTGCATCACTAAACAGTGCTAAATCAGCTGTCTGCACAAATTACTGACACATTTCCTGACGCTATGCATGCAAGTGAGCTAATTCTGAGCTGTGAGGAACTACCTGGTTTTACAGAATTACAACGCATTTACTGCTTCTGCCAACATCCATATATACATCTACACACAGCTGCTACAAATCTCAGTCCAAAAGTGTAAAAACAAATAAAGGGAGCTAATTAAAACACAGACACATTGCCCCTGCACAACAAAGCTCTCAAGTACATGAACAGTACAACATGTATTCATCTCAAATAGTCACCATGTAAACCCCCTACTTCCTCCCCACCTCCAATCCAGGGAGCATTACCAAGGTGTAAATGCAGAAGAAGCATCCACAACTCCATCTTCCCTCCATGGACTGTTATGGCTCGTAGTAAAACCTCTTACTCAAGATAAGGCTCGTTTTTGGGTTTGAGCACACAACATATAGAGAAGGATGGGAGGGAACTGGGGTTATGTGTGGGGGTTGGGAAACTTAGCACCACTGATTATCATGTGCAGGGCTGAGTTTCTATTTCCCCAGAAGTCCCTCCCTTTGTGATCTGCCCCTCAGATCCTGCATTTAACTGTGTGAGCTGTCACAGTCACCTGACAGACAATGGTCCCAACTTGAGTCAGCAAACTTGACTTTAATTTGCCTTTGTGTCTGACCTCTAAGACTTTTATTTGTAGTTCTCATGCTGAGCTTTGGTATCCTTCTGCACAAAGTAAGCTTGAAAAATTTGTGTTTTTACTGCAGTTAAACAAATGACAGAACATGGCTTGCTATTTAAATGTAAGTTTATTAGTTGTGAAATGTACATGTTTCCAGGTGGACACTGAGTAATGAAACTAAAGAATAACTTGACATTGCGTTTTTTTAAACAGCAGAATTTTACAGTGAGTATAAAATACAAAAACGTCACACTTATGGAAGCTGTTTGATAATGTTGTTTGAAGTTGGCTGCACACAGTAACTTGCAATAAAACATGGTTTATGTTATGATCCTGATACAATGTGTAACTTATAAAAAATGCAATGTTAGTATGACTGTACACTGAACATAAAATGAAAACAATATGGCAAAAATAAAAGCATGTATATAACCATACAATGTGGAGACTGTGTGACATTCATTAACTAACATTCCTCAGGCACAACTCAGACATGATTAAGTACACAGTTGATGGGCTCTACTTGTTACAGACATGCATGATGTAGAACAACCTATACACTTACAGTCAGGATTTCTAAAAATAAAAATACAAGGTAGATGATCCTTTTTAATGAAACCCATCCTGATTAACTGGAGTTTCCCAATCTTAATGGTGCTCAAAGTGCTTCTTGTAGCACTTACTCCAAATTATAAATAGAATTAGGCTAGAAGTGATTTAAAAAAAAAAAATCACTTTAAAAAATGTTGAGTGTTCAAAACACTTTTTTTTTTTTTTTTTTTCAAAATGTCAGACTCCAACCTATGCAGATGGTTACTTTTGGTGGCTAAACAGGTGGCTTATTCAGGAAATCACATTGACCAAAAAAGAAAAAAACAAAACAAAACAAAAAAAGAAAAACAACAATTATGCAGACACACCTTGCCCTTGCAGTGGACAGGGAATGCTGATAACAGTCTTTAGCACACTGCATGTGAACTTCAAAGGTGTCATCAAACTTAACACTTGCTATGCCAGTGAGCATTATTGCTTTTTGATGTTTGGAGATTTCTGCAAGAATTGCATTTTACGGCTATTGGATTGTGAGCACTTCTGTTCTAGAAACTACCGAGAAACCTCCTTCTTGTCAATATACCTATGACAACCATACATCCTCTCAATGCCCAAGGTCTCTAGTTTGTGGCTGTAAAGCTTCATCTCACTATGATTATCCTAGATGTCACTAAAGGTCAGTCTATACACCCCAGTCTTAAAAGGTTCATTCATTCATTTATTTTATTTAAAGCCTCGGGAAAATGGCCTCACTCCATGGCTGAAATGGCTACTGTGGTGACTAACATTCATCAAATTCTATTTTTAGTGTAATGCAAAAGGTCCCATTTGCTTCCTGTGCTTGGAAAATATGCAATTATCCACTTTAGTCAGAAAGCCATTTTGATATATCATGAAGGATCCAGCTAAAAACAAGTTATGGATGGTCCTTATTTTTGAAAGTCCAAAATGACCACCACATACACTTTCAAAAACATGGAAAGATTTGGTTTTGCAGTTTGTCATACTCTAAACTTTCCAAAAATATATAGTTTATCAACTCCCCAAAGATCTTAAGTGTAAGTTGCAATAATGACATTTTTAATCTGACTACACTGATTCAATCAATTTTCTGATGAGGACATTGGTTGAAAATTGGCCTAGGGAACAAAGGAGAGGGGAATAGTTTGGTGAGGGATTTTGATTTTGTAAGGTGAGGAGAAAACAGGAGTGAGGTTGAAGCCGGGCAGCCTGCCACAGAGAAAGACCCCGTTGACTCTTTTTTATGGTGATACCTTGACGGATTGCAGTGAAACAAGTGTGTATGGAGGACCATAAAGACTGGTAGAGTCATCAGGCTAAGGCTGGATTACTTATTTTCTTGATTCTACAGCCAATGAGTTTGATTCATTTTGGACTTTTTTGATTTGCAGTGCTTTGCTTTTTCCTGGTTTTTAGTTTTGCATTTTAAAGACAGGACATTGGGCATTCCTTTTATTGCTTGGAGTACTTTCAGTAAGGAAGACTTGAATTGGACAAAAAGGACAATTTACTATAGTGGTCATTTCTCCAGTTTTTTTTTTACTTGCACTCTTATTTGGGAAGGGGGAGTTGCTACCTCAATAAACTGTTCAAGCTTCATTAAAATTTTCTTTAAGTACTTTCTTTTGGTAGTATCATGCGGGAATTAAAGGCTGCCCAATAATTTTGCTGCCCTTCTCTTACCCAAGTCATTATTACCACAGTCGCTTTAGGATTTCACTTTTTCAAAAACAAAAAACAACAACAACAACCAAAAAAACTAGGCTTAAAATTTTAAGCAGATTGTTATAACACTAAAGGGGCTGAGAGCCACTGAAATAGATTACATGAGTCAAGAAGCAAAGCCCCATAAAGGTGACGGAGTTTAACAACAGGCCACCACAGGCAGATGATCTGATCATGACTTGAACAACAATTCTGTGCCTAAGAAAACATAATAAACACAAGAAAACTGAATGATGTCACAAGTTCTTCAAAATAATTTGTACATGCCACTTAAGAGCAAACATTTGTATATGTGTGGTTCTTGCATGAGGCCCATCATCACCACAAACTATACTTGTGGGAAGAGTATGTACACCCTGCAAGGCCAATTCCTCATCAGCATATGAGAGGTCAGTGTCTAGACTGAGTGAATGAAATGTATTTATAACAGTGCTGCTACATGAGCTTTACAGTCTGTCTTTGTAACACTGGTTTTTATGAAAATGTAAAAAGACATGACGCAGAGTAACTTCTAGCCCCAAGACTTCTAAAATAAGTTCTCTAAGACATATTGACATGGACGCACCATATATCCAGAGTGCTCTCCCTCCTCTTCCACCTCCTCTTCATCAACAGTGCAGGAAACAGTTTCTATAGCAACTTCCTTTGTGTTCCTGTCAAGTGAGGGCAGGGTTACGATTGTGTTGTACACCTCTAAAGCAGAGGATAACTCTGCCAAGTCACAATGGGATTTCTCCACCTCCTCCTCTTCTTCCTCCTCCTCAGGCCTGCCAAAGGTTAATGAGAGTAGGTTCACATCCTGGCTGTCCTCCTCTCCCACCACATCCTTCTCCTCTTCATTTGACTGAATTATCCCTACAGTCAATTTGTCTGCATCTGCAGGACAGGGATCTGAACCCTGATCAGTTTTAGGGAGAGAATCAGAGTGTAAGGCTGTGTATGCACTCAGTGGCTCCCTCAATCCAGCATTGGAATGTGTCTCTGTTGAACATTCAGGCTGGGGACTGAGGAAGTCTGATGCTCGGTTTAAACTGTGCGGCAGTTCAGGCTTTGGGGATAAAGGAGCTGACAGAGATGATGAAGACGAAAACGAGGAAGAGTGGAAGTCAGCACCCAACCGCAGTTTGTAACCTCCTCCTGTGCTCCCTCCAGTGATCTCTGTAACACTCTCCCCATCACTCTCATCTGATGTGTGGGTGCTCCTCTTCTCACCTGAAGAGGGCAGTGTTGGTTTAATATTCAAGAGAGAAGAGAGAGATGTGCTGCAGGATGCAGCAACTAGACGCTCTTCCATGTGATGGATGGTTGTCTGAGACAGAGAGAGAGGGAGAGGGAGAAAGGAAAGGGAGACAGAGCAAAAACATGGTAAAACCAATACGTTGGAACAACAGCAATTGTTGTTTTTAAATAGCAGATATTCAACAGATGGGAACCTGTCCCTGCTGTTTCCATACAAGTAAAATCTTTGAGGTAACACAATTAACAATTAGTGAATTCATCCATTAGTCAGCAGAAAAAGAATCAGTGACATCTGATTAATTGTCAGTCCTCTATCATCCATTTGATAAAGGACTTGACGTGAGGTATTGCTGCTTCTAGTCTACATTTATACTACACTACACTTATACTACACAATTTTAAACTACATACTTTTATGATTTGTTACTATTTTAAGCAATTTGAGAACACTTTGCTCTCGTCCAATGTGATGTACAACAATCAGCCAAAACATTAAAACTACTGTGGGGTGAAGTGAATGACACTGATTATCTTCACCCACCCAAAAATTTCAATTTCATTTCATTTCAATTTTATGTATAAAGCCTAATATCACAAATCAGAATTTGCCTCAGAGGGCTTTACAGCATATGACATCCCTCTGTCCTCAGACCCTCACAGCGGATAAGGAAAAATCCTCCCCCAAAACCCTTTAACAGGGTAAAAAAAATGGTAGAAACCTCAGGAAGAGCAACTGAGAAGGATCCCTCTTCCAGGACGGACAGACGTGCAATAGATGCTGTGTGTACAGAGCAGATCAACCTAATAAATTTACAGTAATCCATGTGACAAAATGAAACATCATTACAGATCGCATACCCACTCTAATTGTAACGGCACTAACCAATGGCAGTGGCCCCCCGAGCAGGACAATGTGACATGTCAGACCAGAGAAACTGCTCAGGAATGAACCGGGACAAAGAGCTCAAGGTGTTGACCTAGCCACAAAAATTCCCAGATCCCAATCTGATCGAGTATTCGTTGGATGTGCTGGTGTCTCAGAGGTAACTCCAATCCATGGTGGGGCCTCCTTGGTTCAGACTCGGCTCTAACATGTCGAGGAATGGACACAGGACCTCTGGGGGTGTCCTGTGGTGTCTGGTACTGGAGCATTGGCAGTGGATCCTTTGAGAGCTGTCTGTTGAAAGGTGGGGTAGCGGTATGTCCCATGGATGCTTGATTAGATTGGGATCTGTGGAATTTGGAGGCAAGGCCAACATCTTGAGCTCTGTACCAGATTCCGGGCCATTCCTGAGCAGCTTTTGCAGGGTGGCATGCTGCACTGTCCTGCTGGGGCTGGGCACTGCCATTAGGGAGTCCTGTTGCAACAAGGGGGTGAACTTGGTCTTTAAAGGCCCTGACACACCAAGCCGACAGTCAGCTGGTGGTCAATGTTGGGCTGTTGGTGAGCGTCTGTGGCCCTTGCCGCTGCAGTGTGTCTCATACTGTCCTCATCGGTGCTTGTCTTTTTTTTTTGCTGGTTCAGCATGTTGAATCAGCATCAGCAACTGTGGAGCCCATCAGTGAATTAAATCACTGTGATAGACAGTTCAGCTCAGTGCACAAGAGGAGAAATGGAAGTGAGGAAAGTAAACAAACAGCTAAAAATCAAGAGGGCATGAGATTGAAACAAATTTGTTACATAAGGTAAGATATTTTTTCTTTAGCCAGCTCTTTAGCAGAAATGTTTTGTGATGTTTGTGTTATTGTTCACTGGTGCATGGTAAATCTCTGTTCCTTCAACATTGGATTGTGTTGTTAATGTGCTAACTGGCTGACTAGCTTTTCCCTTTACAAACGACCGCCATCCTCTGGTGTGGAGAGTTATTTCCTCTCACACAAGCAAAGAAAGTATGTGCTGGTTGCCTGTCGTTGAAGTCTTTCTGTGTACATGTCCAACTTTTTGGTGGAGACAGTGATGTGAGGTGATGCAGCAGATAATTCTCTGAAGTTGTTTTTCTGTGTCTGGGCCTTAGCAGTGTTTGGATGGGTGGCACACATAATATATAACATAGAATCCAAGATTTCCCAGCAGAACATTGCATTGTAGTGAGATGATCAATATAATTAACTTCACCCATCAATGGTTTTGATGTTGAGGCTGATCAGTGTACATTTGTCATTACTGGTATTTTAAGACATGATAATTAAATTTATGGAAACTAACAGGCTAACGGTAGGGCTGCAGCCAACCATTATTTTTAATCTGCTGATAATTTTCTCAATTTGTTTTACAAAATATCAGACAATAATGAAAAACAATAATTTTAGATCAGAGCCCAAAGTCAGTCATCAACAGCAGCTGACTTTTGTAGGGATTCTTGCTCAAAGACACTTCAGCATGGCTGCTTAGCAGTCATGAAAGCCTGACCTAGACTTATCAGACTGTTGACAGTTAATCACATGTATATAAGTGTTCTGACATTTAACAAAAAT
Organism: Epinephelus moara; assembly: GCF_006386435.1. Classification (NCBI taxonomy): domain Eukaryota; kingdom Metazoa; phylum Chordata; class Actinopteri; order Perciformes; family Serranidae; genus Epinephelus; species Epinephelus moara. The sequence goes on from NC_065512.1 coordinate 41,667,441, forward strand.
GAAGCTGTATTTCTTTTATGTGGTACCAAGCAACATGTTTCCCACCAGTGGAAAAGTTGTTGAATCATATTAAAGGAAGTGAGATTCCACAAAGCGCCCCATGCCACAGTATTCTGGGAAGGAAACTTAATGAGCAACCAATAGCCTCACATCCCCTGCAAATTTCACATTCGATTACTGGCCACATGCAAGTTCTGGGTGAGGGGAAAACCCTGCTATATCTCACTGTTACTTTGGTTGACTTAAGGTAATTAATGATGGAACATGAAACCGTTTCTTAATTTACAAAAGAGCGTGTTTAAATCTCCCTTGCATGAGACAAACATCACAAATAACAAAAGGTTAACTGTAACCGACGCCCACACCCAGAACAGCTCTTAAATCCCAGCTGTAATAAAATAAAGCCAATGACTGATATGAAGTGAAGGTTTCATAAGCTATTGGTGACTACAAACTGAATAATGCTCTCTCTTTAGAAAATGTCACCCTCCCCCTTGTCATGAGGCAAGTTATCAGCCTGTTAATAACAAAGTGCTTTGAACTACTAACTGTAGCTTTGCCACATAAACTGCTTAAACCAAGGCCACATGCTTTTGAGAAAACAAAAAAACTACAGGAACATAATGAGTCTTATAGTGAGGCAGTAACAGCAAAGCAGCAGGTTTAACAGCAGTGTTGTTCCCACTGAGAAGTATTTTATTCTGCCAATGACTATGCTACAGAACGGTGATTATCGTACATTTTTCACTGGAATTTGTTCATATTCATTGTACATAGAGAAAATGGTGGTTGCATTTGGCTTTACTGTTGCTGTAGGTTGTTAACTGAATCAAACAGGAAATATTTTCATCTCCATTTTTACCAGCATGACATTTGAAAAAAATCAAAGCAATGAAAAACAATATAAGCTATGGGCCTGATGCAGCTGAGAAATTAAAATCAAATTGTAAAATTATAAGAAATTATAAATGCCCACTGAGACAGGTGATTTGAATTTGAAGGACTGAAATGAGAGACTGGTTGATGAAACGTTCTGTTCATTATTACAATTCTGATTCAGCATCAGGAGTGATTGTTTTTATTGTAAAAAAGAGGGCTGGCTTCTAATGTAATATGGGATTTCATTCCAAATTTTACCATATGTACAGAAAAAAGGATGGCTCTGGTTATTCTTCAGTCTTGTAGAGTTATCTTGTATGTTGGAAAACTAGTACAAAGTGATGAAGGGAGAAAGCACTCATGACATTAATTGTACAGAATAATATCTATTACTACTGTATAATTACAGATGTGTAATGCTTTAAATTGCAAATCACTACACAGTGATGAGTAAGGAGGAATGTTAGATATATTCTAGAGCCTAGCTGTTGGTTCAATAAGTGCTGTAGTAGTGAGAGACCAACATACGACCTGATCTGCCTTCTCATTAATCTCTTTTATGGGTATCTGAATATGCACTTAAAATGTGAGCACCAAGTGTAAATGTGGGTGTCAAGATAAACCTCAAGGTATACTTTTTTTAAACTACTGTGAGTCTCTGGTTGGCCAAAACTACAGGGTGAGACAGACTTTCTTTAGATAATTCAAATACATGCTTTTATTTTGCATTTATAGTCAGATGGTGTGCCTAACGTTTAAAAAAAGACTTAAAGTCAGGAGAAAGTTAAGTGTTTAGCAGACTTGCTCACTCAAAAGTCTCAAAGAGTAATTGGGTGCCGGTTCATAAAATCACAGCAAAGTAGAAAAACCCGACAGCACTCACTAATAAGTATAATACTTTTAATATATTGGATTGCACAGCAGCAGTCAAACGGACGTGTTTCAGCTCATAGCCGTCCTCAGCGTTAGTTGTTAAGTTAAGTGTTTCTGGGGTGTCGGTAGCGTAGTGGATAGTGCTGGCGCCACATGTACAGAGGCGATGCCTTCGATTCCGGCTTGCGACCCTTTGCTGCATGTCATCCCCCCACTCTCTCTCTCTCTCTCCCCGTTTCACACTGTCCTGTCAATTAAAGGCAAAAAGCCCAAAAAATAATCTAAAAAAAAAAAAAGTTAAGTGTTTCTCATATAAAGTTATATGTTCACAGGCCAAGTCATTAATGTACAGGAGAATAATGTGCCAAGAATGGTACCCCAATATAGTAGTCGGGGAGGAAGAAGAAGTCTGATACATAAGGAGCTTACGTCTTCAAATCCAACATATCCCCATATAATGGTTCGAAAATGCACATACAATGATAATGTCACATTACGTACCTCTTGTGAAGTTACATAGAGGGCTGTAACTGACTCAGAAATATGTCAGTTGAATGAGATTCGGCCATTCAATACTAATATTTGACGGTTCGTTCTTTTTTCCACATGTGTAAACACAAGTGTAAAGTTTGAACAATGTTCAGCACGCCGTTCAAAGTGACAGTTATATTTACATAATAGTAAACAAGCCATCTGCACTAAAAATGGATCAGAAATGTGCAACATTTTTTGCCGACACGGCATAAGACAAAAGACAGAGACTGTATCATATTAACTTGCTGTGAGCTGAAAGTTATTTCAGAGCCTCACAGTGCAAATTCTCTCCTCCTCTGGGCCACTGCATCATATCAAGGGGTGGGAATCTCCAGGCACCTCTGCATCATATCTCGGGGTGGGAATCTCCAGGCACCTCATGATTTGATTTGACACGATTATCGATGCATCACAATGCATCAAAATGTTTGATTTCATCACATGATTTATTTTTCTCTTTCTTTTAAAATATAGCATACTGTATTTCTGGTGATCCATCAAAGATTTTTTTGCTTGCATACGGTGTGGCTCTTGTCCAGGTCCCTTTCCCCTTCAACCTTCCTCCATACCCTCACTTTTGAACCGGGGATGCCAGTCGGATTGTATCCATCTGCGGATGCTCACGCTTGCCCAGTCTGGGATTTTCACATACATGGGATATACAAACGCCTTCACAGGGTCTAGTGTTTGCATAGCCTACTGTAATATTTCCCATGAAACAGTATGCAATTCACGTTCTATTTTATTATATATGGTCTGCATCGTTTTTATTTTAAAAATCTAACTGCATTGATGAATTAATTAATTAATTTGAAAGCACCTTACAGTCTTCTGTGTGTATAAGAATAACATAAGGGGGAGGTGGAGTGCTCCACCACAGCCACTGTGTTATTTTTTACGTTATGCCAGTAGAGGAGCGGTGAGCAGCCTCTCTCTCCTATAGCGCCGGTGAAAGCCAGGACACTGGGCAGGCCAGGCACAGCGTTTTTAAAAAGGATAGTGCACCCAAACAATGAAAATTCAGCCATTATCTACTCACCCATATGCTGAGGGAGGCTCAGGTGAAGTTTTAGAGTCCTCACATCCCTTGCGGAGATCCAAGGGGAGAGTGGGTAGCAGCACAACTCCACCTAATGCAGGCTGGGCGCCCCAGAGTAAAACGTCCAAAAAATACATGATTGAAACCACAAAATATCTCCATACTGCTGGCCCGTAGTGATCCAAGTGTCCTGAAGCCCCGACATCAAAAGTGAAAAACGTCGTTTGAACTCTGTTTTTAGCCTCATTGTAGCCTGTAGCTCTAACTGCTTCTGTGTACACCGAGCTCACGTGTGCGCGCTTGCACCCGAGACCAGCGAAAGCACGTGAACACACATGAAGGCGGTGCCCATGTCTCACGGTCTCGCCCAAGGGCACACATGAGCGCAGTCCACAGAGAGGCAGTTAGAGCTACAGGCTACAATGAGGCTAAAAACAGAGTTTAAATGGCGTTTTTCCAAACAACTTTTTATGTCGGGGCTTCAGGACACTTGGATTACTACGGACCAGCAGTATGGAGATATTCTGTGGTTTCAATTATGTGTTTTTTGGACGTTTTAATCTGGGGTGCCCAGCCTGCATTAGATGGAGTTGTGCTGCTACCCACTCTCCCCTTGGATCTCCGCAAGGGATGCGAGGAATCTAAAACTTCACCTGAGCCTCCCTTGGCATATGGGTGAGTAGATAATGGCTGAATTTTCATTTTTGGGTGCACTATCCTTTTAAGGTAAAACAGCAGAGAGTTAATTTCGTCACTACAGAGGTGTTTTAATTTGGTCAATGCTGCAGCGTGTGTTTGTTAGCCAGTTTACATGCTTATCGCTGCTCCTCTAGGTCATGGCGTAGGTAAGTATTCACAATATACTTCATGTTCACATTGCAAACGTAATTATTTAAACATTAAATTAAAACAAGCTTGCAACTACTGTCTTTTGTGAAGATGAATTAGTACAAGTTAACTTTAGCTCGTCCATGCTATAGACCTTGCAGTTGAGGTCCGACCCTTTTGTTCTGTCAACATCATGTTATGAACACAACATTTACATAAGCAATTAATTGAGATTTGTGAATCGATGCTGAATCGTACACGTCCGCATTGCAATGCATCTAAGAATCAATTTTTTCCCCCACCCGCATGTCCGCAGCTGCTTGTACCGAAAAGCAGCATGAGAGTAAAGAACGCTTTCTCTGCAACAAAATCTTGGGACCAAAATCCCAAGAAGTCCCCAGTACTCTACACAGAAACACTGACGAGCAAAAAAAAAAAAAAAAGCTGTCGACTTTATTATATTGATCTGTTCTGTACGACATCTATTGCACATCTGTCCGTCCTGGAAGAGGGATCCCTCCTCAGTTGCTCTTCCTGGGGTTTCTACTGTTTTTCCCCCCATTAAAGGGGTTCTTTGGGGAATTTTTCCTTATCTGCTGCGAGGGTCCTGAATTTTTTTCTAACTCTTCCGTTTAAATGTTATTAAGGTTTGAAATTGCGCATAATTAAGGGCGTGGTCACTTTGAGTGGCAGGTCGCACCATCACGGGTGGCTAACTAGCATGCTAACTAGCCGCTGGCTCTGCTGTGCGGAGCNACTGTTTTTCCCCCCATTAAAGGGGTTCTTTGGGGAATTTTTCCTTATCTGCTGCGAGGGTCCTGAATTTTTTTCTAACTCTTCCGTTTAAATGTTATTAAGGTTTGAAATTGCGCATAATTAAGGGCGTGGTCACTTTGAGTGGCAGGTCGCACCATCACGGGTGGCTAACTAGCATGCTAACTAGCCGCTGGCTCTGCTGTGCGGAGCTCAGCAGAGCTGAGCTCAGACTCTGNCGTCTGCTCGGCGACATCTCAGCCAATTCGTGCCCATGTTCAAGGCATTGAACCTGTCCTCTCAGCCGTGTTTGTGCCTTTTGGATATTTTTTCAGGCAAATATTGGAGTAATATGGCTTGCTGTTCGATTAATTATACCAACAGACCGTCGAAGAAGTCTGTGCTC
>NC_065512.1:41676278-41699221 GCF_006386435.1 Epinephelus moara
GCAACCAGGCTTCCTTCGGCCCGCCTCTTTGCCCATTTTTGATTGTCCGGGAGTTGGGCGGAGTCAGGCACTGCCAAGATGGCGACGTCCAGAGCGGAGTATTTTGAGCTTCAAATCCACTCTTCAGAAACGGATGGGTGACGTCACGGTGACTACGTCCATTATTTTATACAGTCTATGCTTGGTACACAAACACCGGTCTGTCTTTGTTTGTACCATCCACCACCCCAACCTGCCTCCTTACCCAGACTTTCATTTTTTATACTACTTCTGTCTTTATTCCCATCAGCACATTGGTCACAAAATTGCCACCTTCATGGTCACATGGGTTACGCACATATTACTGGCTCTTGAATACAAGGATTATATATGACTTCTGGTGCATTACTTTCCGTTCGTTACATATGAACAATGCATGAAAACAGCCTGTCAAACATGGGGGGAACACTCAAAGAGTTTAATTTACCAAGTAACGTTTAATTATTAACAATGACAAGTGTGTGACATAGGCCAACAGATATGTTATTATAAAATCATAACATATTAGATTTTGTCAGGGATAGAATAATAAAGTCCAGGACAATTATTGACGATTATTATAAACTATGCCCTAAAGGCAGTGGGATTTGACTCCTCCTAAATTAGAGGTAGCCTCTATTCTATTCCATGGCATGTTATCCTAAATTACCATCTTGTCTGATTTGTGCTGATTCAAGGACTGGCTGGTTCAGGTTGAAGTGTTAAAATCATTCTCCAGCCAACACTTAACAAAATGTGGGCTTGTTTTTAACCTGCAGCATACTTGTTCACATTCAAAGCAACTATTTGGTAAAGCAGATCAGAGAAATTGGCTTTTTTTTTTTGACTCACAGCTGGGGTAGTAGGGTACCAGAAAGAAACAAAAATCAACAGCACAGTGAGAAACTGTCACACATCAGCTACAGTGGCTCATAACAGACATTGCCCAAAAAAATACGAAAATAAAATAACATGCATAAAGGGTACTCGATCATTGAGTATTTCAATTCCTCGTTCTTTAATTTGACTTCTACTAACTGAATTTTGCAAAGCATTTTTGCTGTGCCCACATCATTTTTTGACAATTTTTGACCATCCACACAACCACTCGCAGCTCAGTTCTACCTTCTTTAAGAAGAAAAAAAAGTACATCAGACATCCTGTTGCAGAAGAACAGTTTCCTGCAGCTTTTTGCCTTTGTGTCTTTTCTTCTCACACCACAGATCAACCACAGCCACGGCATGCTTCACTCAAGTTATGTGTAGAACATGTTTGTTATGCTCGAGTGTGTTTCCACCTGCAGTTCTTTCCTGTTACTTTACTCAGAAAAAGTCAAACCGCAAATAAAACTGCATATTCATTGGATGGTAAAAGAATTAACCGATAATGGTAACATGGGGCAAACTTCATCCAGTTGAATTTCTTTAAATCCCTACAACAGAGTTTTGATTTGAAAATCTCATCTATTTTCCAGATTCCATTTTGGCATTAAGGCATTTAGTCAAATTTGCATCAACTCGACATCACACTACAGATATTTCTACTTCAAAGTGTCAAAGAGCGAGATGAGAGAGGTCTAAAACCCAAATATGGAGGCAGTACAACATAACTCTTTTTCACTTATTTTTGCAAAAGCTTTAATAAAAAAGGTAAAGGTCTACTCCAAATACTCTGCTTCAAATGCTTTGTGTTTGATATAGTTTTTCTACAAAAAAGTTTAATTATGAAGTTAACCCTGGTTCCCTTGTCAAAAAGGCTATAGGATTTTTCCATTACATTTTAAATTATTACCTGCCTTGCCTTATATTTACAATGTTGCATATTTGCTAATTAAAGCCTTAACTTTACTGTCAGTCCATTTGTCCATCTATTCTCCCATCCTTTTTTCTTGACAGCTGTTGTTTGTGTTCTGTGTTGTCTGTTGTTCACACAGCTACCAGGATTTTAAAATGCCAATTTCAGGTGTTGCATTGGCTGTGTTCGACAAATCAATCACACGTAGGTCACTCCTGTTCTTCTTGTGCTGGGAGAGTACTTACTCTGAAAAAGGAGCTAAAAAGTCCCTCAAAACGGCATTCTAAGAACTATGATCGCTCCTAGTTCTTATGATTGGCACACAAAAAGGGAGGCTCATGTTATTAATGCAGCTACACACTTATGGTTAACCCACACTTGTTTTTTCACTCACTGACTAATGAAACCCCTTCTCAGGACTGAGGATGTGCAATGACTGCCATTTCCCTTACTGTCCTGTTAATTTTACACCTGTTAGGGTGGAATAACACATACCTTTTTTATTCTTATTGGGGGTACAAGCCAGAAGGGCTGAAACCCTATTGTTTTTTCATTCATTCAGACCTAACTCCACTACTATTGCACCAATCATCAGGAAACTTGTAGGATACATCCAACTTAGTACATGAATCATATCCTATGAGTTTTATTCCCAGGAAATAGTTTGTACCAATCAGAGGCCTGACATAGTTTTGTGGTCAGTGAGACAACGGATAGTTTAGTTCATTGCGTGTGAAATAGGGTATGGTGAATGTGCTAGGAAAGGTAGTATCGGCACGGTTACTAACTGGGGCTCGCATAAACGGAGCCTGGGTTTGTTGAAGGTGGCAGTGCTGTTTGGGCTGAGAAAGCCTGTGAGTTTATCTTCTCTATCTCCTTTAACTTTAGCTTATATTGGAGTTGTAATATGTAGCATGTGAAATAGGGTATGGTGAATGTACTAGGAAAGGTAGTATCAGCACGGTCACTACCTGGAGCTCGCATAAACGGAGCCTGGGTTTGTTGAAGGTGGCAGTGCTGTTTGGGCTGAGAAAGCCATGTGTAATGTAAGGTAAAGGAGGTTGTTGGGTTGGTGCGGGGAGCAGTGAGAGCTGGCATTAGGAGAATGTCTCTGGGATGCCAGAGATCACTGTCTCGCCTCCTGGAGGTGTTGTGGGACCGACTAGACGAAATACTGGTGAAAGGAGGTTCCCACCTGATGACCCCACGGACGTGTTAGTTATCACTACTCATTGGTCTGTATAGTTAAGCCTTGCCATAATAGCTTATCATAGGGCTTAGGAGGTTATTCACTGTGCACTGATCCTTTATCTAGAGCACAAATTTCTTGTGTTTATTTTAACAAATCAACCATTAAGGGGTGCTAAAAAAGTTTATCTCAAATGGTGTTCAGAACGGTTTAACAGTAAGCCCACAGTCATATTCAATATCTTCTTGTAATTTGTGTTGTATGCACAACATTTTCTATTTCATCTAATTTTTAACCAAATGTCACCAAAATATTTGACAGTATATGCGAAATCAGCAGAATGACGTGAGATTTTAGTCCGAATTTTGTCACCAACGCTTTAACTGTTATTGACATCTCATTGCATTTTGAAGATATTGACCAATGAACTTTAGTGGGGGCGTGGCTCAGAACATAACTCCACAACCTTTGGGCTAATCATCAAAAACCTTGCAAGTAATGTCTTAAGAGGTACCAGGAACATATCCTTAAATTTTTATTCAAATTTACCACTAGGGGGCACAACACATGCAAAGAAAGGTCATGGGATAACAAAAATCAGACTATAAATCATTGATTGTCCAATCATTACAAAACTTGCAGGGTATCTTACTATATAATGACGAAAACTCTGTCTGTGGGCATGTCTGTGTGTCTGTTCCACGTTTTTCTCCTCACTGACTTGGTCAATCCATGTGAAATTTGGCACAGTGGTAGAAGGTCATGGGAGGATGCGAATGAAGCAATATTACATCAATTGGCCAAATGGGGGTGCTATAGCAACCGATTGAAACTGCAAACTTTGGATGGGCATATCTCATGCCCTGTATGTCGTAGAGACATGAAACGTTGCACAGAAATGCCTCTCCTCATGAGGAACAAATTTGCCTCAAGAACCCATAACTTCCGGTTATATAGATTTTCAGCCATTTTGAATTTTTTGAAAAACACAAACAAGGAAGCGGGGAAGACGTGGTGGTGTACGCCAGAGGTTGAAGTGGCAGGGCCACTGTCGGATGCCGCCTCCCACTATCATGTTGGCAAATGTCCAGTCACTCTGCAGCAAAATTGATGAGCTTCAGGCTAATGTCAGGTATCTGGCGGAGTATAAAAGCGCTTGTGTCCTTGCACTGACAGAAACATGGCTGAAGGATTATGACCTGCAGTCTGACTTGGAGATTGAGGACTTAGGAGAGCCCATTCGTTTGGACAGAGACTCCACGGTGACAGTCAAATCACTCGGTGAAGGCTTATGTCTTTACGTGAATAAAAACGGGTCAAACATATTTGTCATCAGGGAAACTTTGTGTACTCCAGACACTGAACTTCTGTCTGTGTCTCTGCGCCCTTCCTATCTGCTGAGGGAATTTCCGCAGCTTTTTATTACACTTGTTTACAACCATCCCAGGGCTAATGTGGACCTAGCTACTCAGGCTATGATGAGGACCGTGCAGCGGCTCCAGGGAATCTCTCTGGAAGCTCTGAACTTGGTTATGGGGGATTTTAACCACTGCAGACCCGGGAAGTAATATGTGACGTATTCCACTAGACTTACGAGGTGCTTGGCTCTGTGTTATGGAACGGTGAAAGGCGCTTTTAAATACCTGTGCAGAGCTCCACTTGGCTTGTCGGACCACAATTTTGTTTATCTGGTTCCGTCCTACAGACCTGTCCTGAGGAAACACAAGCCGGAGCGACGCTTAGTTCCGGTTTGGTGGGAGGAGTCTGTCCACCGCCTTCAGGACTGCTTCAGCTGCACTGACTGGGATATGTTTAACAGTGCATGCACTGGCCTGGATGAACTCACAGATACTGTTTCTTCATATGTCACCTTTTGTGAGGAATCAGTGGTTCCCAGAAAATCTATCACTATATTTTCTAACAATAAACCCTGTATTCCCAAATCGGTTAAAAATATAATTAACACGTGCAATATTAGTTTTAATAAAGGGGATAGGGTCCCTCAGCTATTGAAAGACTCTGTCTTTGTTCCTGTCCCCAAAAGTAAGGTTGCTCTGTCACTGAAGGACGTCAGGCCTGTTGCCCTTACCTCATTAGCAATGAAGACATTTGAAAAGACTGTCAGCTGTGGTCTTTCACCCCCTTTTATTAATTTTATACACCAATGATTGTTGCAGCCAGCATCCACAGCGTCACATTTTGAAGTTTGCTGACGACTCAGTCATCCTGTCCATTCTCAGCAGTGACAACCCTGATCACGGGCCAGTAGTCAGGGATTTCACTGACCGGTGTGAGTCCTCCTTCTTACAGAATAATGTATCAAAGACGAAGGAGATGGTTATTGATTTTAGAAAGAACAGAACAGTGACTTTACCTGTGGTCATCTCTGGTGTAAATGTTGAAATTGTAAACCAGTATAAATACCTGGGAACTGTTCTTGATGACCCATGATCCATGTAGACTCACTTTGTAAGAAGGCTCACCAGCGGGTGTATTTTTATCCGAAGCTCTGTGGTTATTATGGGGATTCTACTTTTATGAGAATGTTTTATTCTTGTTTTATCCAGTCTTTAATAACTTTTAACTTCATCTGCTGGTTTGGACTTTTAACATGCAAGAACAGGAACAAACTGTTGGGAATTGTCAGGATGTGCAGTAAAATTGCCGGCACAGCCCTAAGCAACTTCATTGATCTGCACAAGGTGAGGTTGGTGAAAAAGGCCAGACTGATCCTGGCAGATCCAGACCACCCGCTTCATGGAGAGTTCAGGTTTGTAGTAAATAGTAGTCAGTAAGATAACTTTAAAGATTGAATTGTGGAGAATTTAACACAGCTAAGATGTGCAGCATGTCCATATTGACAAAAGTTGAAACATTTCTATGTGTGATGCTCGAGTTAAGCAGCTGTACAGACAGGAATTGAAGCGGCAAGAACCAAGGCGCCCCACAGTGGTCGGAGGGCGCAATCACACAGCTTCAGGGTTCTCTGGCTTGTACAGACTGGAGCGTTTTCGACGGGTACTTTAATAACAGAGTATCCACAATTACAGACTATATCAACTTTTGCATTCACACCACAATTCCGGTTAAAATAATTAAATCATATCCCAACTCCAAACCCTGGATCACATCTCAATTAAGACGCAGCCTGAGGGAAAAGCACACTGCTTTTAAATTAAATGACTGGGCGGGCCTCAAAATGGCGAACAGAAACGTCAAAAATGAGGTGTTCAAAGCCAAAATCAAATACAAAAATAAACTTGAAACAGAATTCTCCAGCATGAACACCAAGCAGGCATTTCAGAAAGTCAATAAATTAACCGGTTACACACCCAGACCCAACCCACCTGTAATGCACGACCCAGAACAGTTCTCCAAAGAACTCAATTCACTCTACGCCCGGTTCGACACTCAGGACTTCTCACCCGACTGTGAGAGATGGCTGGAAACGCTCCAACCACTGAGCCCGGAAGACCTGGCCCCCTTTATGGAGGAGGATGTATGGCGCCAGCTCAGCCGTTGCAAACTGGGCAAGGCCCCGGGGCCAGACAACATCCCCGGAAGGGTGCTGAAGTCCTGTGCTCAGAAACTCTCATCCATCGTGCACACACTGTTCTGTGAATCCTACCACACCGCCACAATTCCCACCCTCTGGACAACCCGCCACCATCATCCCCATACCCAAAAAGCCCCGACCCACAGAACTCAACCACTACTGCCCCCTTGCCCTCACATGCACCCTGATGAAGTGCCTGGAGAAGCTGATCCTCAACGCCATCATGCCCTTTGTCACCCCGCAACTGGAACCCCTCCAATTCGCCTACAATGCCAGGAGGGGAACGGAGGATGCTGTCGCCTACCTGCTCCACACCCTCCTCCAGCACCTTGACTCACCAGGACACTTCGCCAGAATCCTCTTCGTCGACTTCAGCTCTGCCTTCAACACCATACAGCGGCACCTGATGATCCAGAAGCTCCATCACCTCAACATAACCCCCCGGCTCATCGATCTCACACACAACTTCCTCAGTGACAGACCCCAAGCTGTGCAGATTGGCTCAACCACATCACCCACACTCACCACCAACACCGGAGCACTGCAGGGCTGTGTACTAAGCCCCTTTCTCTACACACTCTACACCAATGACTGCACCAGCCCATCACCCACCACCACCTACCTCAAATACTCAGACGACAAAGCCATTCTTGCTCTCCTCTCAGACAATAACTCCACTCTGGACTACCACAACACCATCACACACTTCACCCGGTGGTGTGAGGTTAACCACCTCCACCTCAATGTAGCCAAAAGCCAGGAACTTATAATGAGCCCCCCATCACCTCAGCACCCCATAACCATCAACCATCAATCAGTCCAAACTGTCAATAGTTTCAAGTACCTCGGCACTGCACTCGACAATAAGCTCAATTCTGACCAACACACAACCGTCATCCACAAAAGAAGCCACCAAAGACTATCTGCGCTCCGTAAACTCAAAGGACTTCATGTTGCACCCCATCTCCTCCTGTTACTGTATCAGAGCATTATCCAGCCCATTCTACTGTACTGTTCCACCTGCTTCTTCAACATCCTGTCTGTCAAAAACCGCTCCAAACTCATATTCATAACTAACAAGGCGAGCAAGATAATTGGTTTCCCCACACCCAACCTCACAGACATGAATGCAAAGGCCATTGCACGCATCACATTCTCAATAGAACAGGACATTACCCACCCACTCAACCACCACCTCATCCCACTACCCTCCGGACATAGATACAGGACAATGCGCTGCAGGAAGGCTCGTCTATCTAGAAACGTACTCCCGTCAGCCATAGCGGCATATAACAATAGATCCCGCAAGAAACTGAAGTGAAGTCTGTAATGTTGTTTCTGTCTCTGTCCAAATGTCCTGTGCAATGTGCATATGTGTATGTGCAATGATGTCTGTTCTGTATGTCGGTCAAACTGTTGTGGTGCTGTGGAAAAGAATTTCCACTCTGGGGACAATAAAGTCTAAAGTCTAAAGCTACTGCTGCTAGCTTGAGCGATTAGCCGACAGGCAACAGTCAGACCTGGGGTCAAAGTGAGAGCTGCAATTATTTGTCAAAATGTGTGGTTGTACGAGTTTGATTGTTAATCAGCTTTTGAGGAGGATCATTTCTGACGCAATTAATCGCCCAGCAAAATTTGTTATCGTGACAGGTGCTACAAACTTTCTGGCCTGTGCTACAAAATTATCACCCTCTGTAGCACCAGTGCTATGGGCTAAAAAAGTTAACGTACAGCCCTGTGCAGCCTTTCATCTGCGCTCTGTGCCGGGGCTGACCTCCTCCATACACACACACATACACACACACACACATGCCTACACGACACGGTAATCTGTGAACAGCTGAGCAGCCGTGGTGGAAACAAAGTGAAGATAACTCAAAAATTACTGGAGTTGACGGCAGCTGCACTCGTTACTGTAAGAACAATTAAATCTTAGTGAGTAAGAAGCCAATAATTTATCAATACATGTGTTTAGCAAGCTTGAACATGTAAACATGTAGATAGAGATATTCAATATGCTCCGTCTCTCATCCACCGTCACTAATGTTATGTCTGACACGCTGATTTAGACAGCATGCTAGTTCGGCTGATAGTGAATTGTTACTAATAAGCTCAAATGACAGCTGTTTGTATGTAGACTAACTTAGTTTGACACTTATCGTAAAATTGGGCCGATACTTTTAAACTTAGCTGCTGGCTGAGACAAACAGCACCCCCTCTCTCTACCAGCACTATGTTACCTGCACATAAGCAGAGAGGGAGCAGGACAGAGGACAGCAGGACAGACTTACAGTAACTAATAAAAACTAAACTTCACTCAGTATTGTCATGTCAGGAATATATATTATATAGTGACGTTGCTGTTGTAAAAATTACTGTTGCTGCTCTGGAAACAACATTTAGTTTTAATTCAAATATTCAGTTATCCTGTTGTGAATTTATTCTTTTTAAATAACTATATTTTCTAAAAAGCAATTATTGAGACATGAAAAAGAACCGATAAGGAGTATCAATAAAAGTAGTAGTATCGATAAAATCTTAATGATACCCATCCCTAATGTTGACTGTTTTCATTTGGGGCAATATCAGTTTAAGATACTTAATTTTCCTTTGTGTTTTAGAGTACGCCACAGCAGGGCCATGGTGCCCAACACCTCTCCACTACAGCCAGATTCCAGGATGTAGGATGCCAAACAGACCCTCCACAACTGTCTCTGTCTGAAGGAGCAGCCAGAGAAGCAAAGGTATGTATTACAGAAATTATGTGTTTTTGTGTACCTGGAAATATTTTACAGTACGGAAATGATGTTTCCCAAAAGCTTCAGAATATATATTTCTGCATCACATTATCACATGCCTTTGACTTAGTTTGTTATGATGTTAAGAGCAGGAAAAAAATATATATTTATTTAAAAAAAAAAAAAAAAAAAAAANTATATATATATATATATATATACACACACACACATATGTGTATATATACGTATATATATATATATATATATATATATGTATATATATGTATATATATATGTATATGTATAGGAAGGAGGAAAGTACAAGACCTCCTGTTGAGTTGGAGGAGAAAGAGGGAGAAACTTAAACAGAGCTAGTAGACCCTCATGACTCAACATATAACCCTGGTGACTATGTTATTACAGAGGAATCTGAACAAAAATGTAAAAACATATATGCAGTAATTTGTAAATAATTTTATTGTTATTACCAACATAACATCAGATAAAGGATATGAAATGGTTGTGGCATCACTTGAAATATATACAAGAAAGGTGGATTCAGGTAAACACTTCATTTAAAAACACAAGGAACTCAATATTCAAATTCAATATGTTACAGACTGTAGATGACCTAATGAGGCTCATCGTCCCCAAAATTACCATCCCAAAGCACCTGGCATCCCAGTATGAGAGACCCTCAAAGGAGGAAGTTGATGCCTTACACGTCTCTCACTTCAGCCAAGGGGCAGCACGAGACCAACACAGTGACCAGCGGGATCAAGAAACTCCTGGAGTACAACACAGGACGGGATGAACGCCTGAATGGAAAGAAGTGGACACTATTAGTGTTGCAGATAAAACGCTGCTCTGTTTTTAATTATATATCTTTCTATTGTATATTATTTTTATTTTTTTTTCTAGTTTTTGTTTTTTACATTTGCTAAACATAAAGTTCTTTTGACAAAAGACTTATTTGTCATTTCTTTATAAGTGGGATTTTTTGGTATAATGAAACCTTAGTGTTCAGAATTGAGTTTACACAGTTGTATCTCATTACATGTCATAAAAACGTACTCTTCTTCAGTTCTGTGCCATAGGGGTCCATAGTCATACCTGTAAATGTTGTGAATGTTTCGTGGGGTGCATGGCTTCATACGGATCGGTATCGGCCCCGATATTAGCAAAAAACGTGCATCGGCATCGGATCGGACTGCATGGCAAAATGCCGATCCTAGAACTCTGATCCAGTTTTTCACGGCCAGCCCAGTGCTCCGCGATTCAAGCAGTCCATTCCAGTGATCCGCTCCAGCACTTACTATCAATCCACCAGGCCAGCATGCAGACACACATGGAGGGAAGGGTAGGAAGAGTAGCGGTCAATTTAGTTAACTATTTGTTTTCTGCTCTGGTTTTTTGAGAGTGATATTTTTATTTGGTTTACACTCTTACTGTTTAACTAAAGAGCACTGATGGCATTGTTTTGGGCACAATTAGTGAAATTGGAGCCATGGACTATTGCTTGTTTAAACAGTTGTACAATATTGTGTGTGGTTTTTTGTCCCCTCTGTTGGTCCCAGGAAACAGCAGCACCAGGCTGGCACTGACACTACTAAAATAACTGAAAAGGAAAGGCTGCATTGTTTGTTAAATGTCAACAATGTTTTGTGGTGTTAATCTATTTTTTATTTATTAGGGGGCCAAAGCACAAGTGTGTGGAGTCTTGCTATTTTAATTTCAGTGTTAGACATTTTAAAGATTTCTTGTGTTGATTTATTTTCTATTTATTAAGGGACCAAAGCAGCCAAAGGAAACCAGCTATATTTTTTATTTAATGTTAATGTTCAAGTTTAAAGTTTGTTTATTTCCTGTTAACAATAAACGGGTCAGTTTCTCATACCAACTGTTGTGGATCATTCTAACTAACCCGATTAAGTAGTTGTTCTTGTTAGACTAATATCGCTTGATCAAACCTTTTCTAACATGACTGACAACAAAATAAGTGAATATGTATAATACGCGCTTGGATCGGATCGGTATCGGCCAAAACTCAAGGCTGGAATATCGGTATCGGATTGGATGGGAAAAAGCTGGATCGGGACATCCCTAGTAGGATGAACTGGAACCTGGTCCATTACCCCAAAAACTAATAGGTAAAAAAGACACAGGGCATGCTGTTTAATAAGTAAGCAAATATAGACTCAGGAGACAACATCACTGCATAAAACAAGTATTGATCCAGGAAGCAACATGTGTTTTACTATGAAACTTTGATTTCATAGAAATGCTGTGGAGAAACTGTGATACACTAGTAAATTGTTCATATTGTAGATTACAAACACAAGGTAAAGATGATTATAAAATGCAGCTACATCTTAGTAGAATGGTTTCAGTAAACACGACAGCTAAGACATCTGAATGTACCAGTTATGTCTATTCATTTGCTTTTGTATAATACAGAAATCTGTCATCTCAATCTGCTCTGGTAAAATTGATGAATTCATGGGTTAAAACTTTTGTGGTTTTAACGGAGAATGTGTTTGTAGCAGAATTTATAATAACTTTGGTATTATTACCCAATACAAGCTACCTAAGTCTGATCATAGATAAGCCTGCTAAGATTAAAAAAAAAAGGAGTTATTCTTTACACCACGCCATATAGCGGCTAGTTATATCGGCTAGTAACTGACTATATTGTTAGAAACCTTTTGTACTCTGCAGCAGACGGTTTCCCTTCATTCAGTCAGAGGACAGACATACAGTTGTTACCAGAATGCCACAAGTTAGTTATCGTGTTACAGCTGAAATATAAGAGGGCTCCAAAAGAAAAACTTACCACTAAGAAGAAACGTCCGGCTCCTGTTGTTTCGTCTATCGGCTCGTGTTTCTTCACTCAAATTGATGAGGGCGGACGGAGAACAGCCGCTATTGTTAGCTAAGCCTCTGTTGTTGTTTTGCATCAGCCTCCGGAGATGAAGTGAGATAAGGTAAGGGGCGTGATGTTTCCAATACATGCTCTTAGCGTTGCACCAATTCCAACAGACTGAGTGAGCTGACCAGTCAGAGCATACTGGGCTGCTGGGGAGGCGGGACATAAGCCTAAAAGCAGCGTTTCAGACAGAGGTGCTGCAGCAGTGAGCAGTACAAGACATATAATGTGTGTTTTGAACATTAAAGCACATAAATCTATTCCATTAGACCCCGATATTACATATTTATCAATATGACCCTGAGAAAAGCATAATAGGTCCAATTTAAAGATCCATCCTGGCATGCTTGCCCCAGAATTGCCGCTTGCAGCTGTATTTCAGATATGTTTTCGTAAATTCCAGATGATGGTACACTGTGTAGACACATGAAATTGGAAGTTGTGTGCAAATGGTGCTCAAGAAATATAATACAAATTGACCAAATGGGGGTGCTAAAATTAAGACCAAAGAAATTTTGTTTTGAAAGGCTACCCCCTCACGCTGTAAGATTGACTTGAAATTTGACACACATGTCCAGCTGAATGTGCTCTACTAAAGACTCGAGCCATTAAGGCTAGACTAAGGCTGACTAGATTTTCTGCCTTTTCAAATTTTCTGAAAAACACATTTTTGATAGCTCCTCATGAGCCATAGGTCTGATTTGTACCAAATTTTCTGTAGATTATCATTAGATGAATCTCATCAAAAATTATCAAAAGCTTTTTGATATGTTGTTGCGTTTTGATGATACTGACGTAGCTCGGCACATTAATGGGTTTTACTCCTTAACTTTTATGCCAATCATCACAAAACTCATAGGACATGTCCACATACGACCTGAATCACACCCTAAAAGTTTTATTTACATCGACCATTAGGGGGCGCTCCAAGTGCAAAATGTTTTTTATCTCATAATAAGCTGCAGAAATTTGTACGAAATTCGGTGTGCATCATCTAGGGTCATGTCTCAGTCCATGCATAAAACTTAGAAATGATTGCTTTAAGAGGGCGTGGCTTATTACAATAAATCATTAGATGAATCTCATCAAAAATTATCAAAAGCTTTTTGATATGTTGTTGCGTTTTGATGATACTGACCAATGAACTTTAGATGGGACGTAGCTTGGCACATTAATGGGTTTTACTCCTTAACTTGCCAATCATCACAAAACTCATAGGACATGTCCACATACGTACCTGAATCACACCCTAAAAGTTTTATTTACATCGACCATTAGGGGGCGCTCCAAGTCCAATTTTTTTTTTTTATCTCATAATCAGCTGCAGAAATTTGTATGAAATTCGGTGTGCATCATCTAGGGTCATGTCTCAGTCCATGCATAAATCTTAGAAATGATTGCTTTAAGAGGGCGTGGGTTATTACAATAAATCGAAATTTCCAGACATTTCACACTACCTCAGCAGGTCCACTGAATTGTGACACAACTTATCCTCACTGCAACCTTTACTCAATTGAGAATTCTGTTAAATGATTTTGAAATCGGCCAATAGGGGTCACCATCAGTTCCAAACAAGCACAATGGCCTTTTGCAAAATTTGGCCATTAATCAATAAGGGTTTCTTCAAACATCACTTAACTTGGTGGACTTTTTAACTAAGCCATTATAGCATGTCTAATGCAGGCATCCTAAATTGTCAAAGGTCTTGAGCCTCTCAACTTTTAAAGGTCCATGCTGGCTTTAACCCCGGAATTGCCCATGCTGCTATATTTGTTACATGATGTTTGGTGGTCTTTTCTTTACCAATCAGGCAAGACTTTGTCCAACCTCAGCCTGAGCAGAGGTCTGACAGAGTGAGTGTAAACCCTTGTGAGGGTGTGCAGGACCATTTAACTCTAAGGACACTATTTAAACGACCTGCGGCGCATGGTCTAAAGTGCATGGCGCAGGTGCATTTGGGGTGTTTCCATAAACACATGCTATTTAGTCCCTTAATTATTCATAGGAGTAATGTCGTAAGAGCAGTAGTGTCACTGTAGCAATGGACCTTTTAAATAGCAGGAAAATACTGCACCATTCTGACTTTAAACCAGTTTTTGTTGGTCAACGACACCATTGCTTTCTGCTGCGACACAAGGCAGCAGAACAATACACGAACAATGTGCCTGACCATAACTCATTTTAAGACCTACACGCCTATGGGCGCACAGATACGCACAAGTACATTTGCTACTTACACAGCATGGGTGCTGGCCGTGAAAATGATATGTCTGTCGGCTTAAAACTGGCAATGACAGCTGCTTTGCACTGTGCGCCACCTTGTGCTGGGTATAAGATGATACAGCCCAAATTGTGAAGTTATTGAAAAGTAATCAGTGACTCAGAGATGTGTTTCTTACTCTTACAGAAACCTACAGTAGAATCAGAATGAACAATCTGTTACTTCATGACTCAACTGTTAAACTGTCTGACGGAAAAACAGAAAAAAAGTCACTGAATTCCAGTAACTTTGTAATCACCTGACTTTTGAGCTTGTTAACATAACATTTCTTATGAAGCACCACTCCGTCGTGCCAACATACGGCTTCGGTACAGGGCTGTCAGTATGTAAAAAAAAAAAGAATGCGCTGACTCATAAGTACCTCTTTAAATCTACTGCTTGTTAAGGCTTTGTAAGTATAATTATGCTAGAAACGTGGCATTTCATTTTTCTGTAATGACTTATAAGTCTTTGCTCATTTTCAAAAACAAAACACAACAAAACAACACAAAAAATTTCAGACAACCTCAGATGAATTTACTATTCAATTTAGAGGGGGCAGTCCCAGTGCCTTCCAAGAATTGCTACCATTAGTGCTGCACCACCAGCCCCTGCTTTCAACACTACAATAAACTGTATTACTTACCAGGACAGATGGCAGGGGCCTCTTTCTCAGACAGATAAAACCAGTAGAGATCAGCAGGGCCACAACACCCACACCAGATATCACCAACAAACACAACAAGGCTGAGATCAACGGGTCTGCAAAGAGGACAGCAGTTTATGGGATATATTATTCACACAAAAACCCAGAATGACTTGAAACAGAGCAAGCTTCATCATCTTCATCATTTCATGTTTCATGTTCTGGAGGGGACATGAACCCCTGGCCCCTGTGCAACTGATACTGCTGGGGCTCACTGTTGATTTCAAAGCCTGATTTAAGAATATCAGGACCATTGTCAGGACCAAAATAAGAGATAAATCACTTAAAAATACACCAAAACAAACTGAAATTTTGAAAATAGAGTTAGAATATGTGACAGAGTCATATCACTCATTTGCAGCTGAGCTTACACCCCTTTGGTAACCTATTATTTAGTGCACTTTAGACACTAAGTAAATTCCTGATATGTGAAAGACCTCATATATAAAACCTCTTCCAAAGACAGCATGTCCTACTGAACTCAGTGATTATTGTTTCTGTGGTGTTAACTCCTACTGTAAAACTGTAATTCAGCAGCTCACTAAGTCTGTAAATAGCAAACTGGACACTTTACAGTTTGCATAGAAGCAGAATTGCAGCACAGATGATGCAGTTGTAATGCTGATGCACCTAATAATGAAGCATTTAGATGAGCCTAAAACTTAAGCCAGGGCTCTCTTCTTAGATTTTATACCAGCATTTAACACAATTCAGCCAGTGCTCTTTTTGGCAAAGATGATACAACTTGGAGGTTAATCTTCACCTGATTAAGTAGTATTATTTATTTATTACAAATAGAGTGCAGATACTTAAAGGGAGAGTTCATCTCCAAATCAAAAATACATACATTTCCTATATTACCTGTAGTGCTACTTATAAGTCTAGATTGTTTTGGTGTGAGTTGGAGTGTTGGAGTTATCAGTTGTAGAGGTGTCTGCCTTATCTTCTATATAATGGAACTAGATGGCACTCAGCTTATGGTTCTCAAGGCACCAAAAAATACATTTAAAAACCTCAACATCAATGTCTGTTTCCAGAAATCATGACCAAGTTACTCAAGATAAACCCCAGAGCTTGTTTGGAGCAGTTTCGTGTAGAAACTATTTCCTTTCCATCTAACAACACTAGCCAAAATAATCACCATGCAGAAGGAAGTGTGCATCTACTTATGGACCAGAGGCTCATGCTTGTAACAGCGCAAGAGTCAAGTCAAGTCAAGTCAAGTTTATTTCTATAGCACATTAAAAACAACCTCAGTTGACCAAAGTGCTGTATAGGCTATACATGTAAATACATATAAACAAATATAAATAAAATAAAATAAATATAAGCATCCCTCTCTAAAACACATGGTAAAAATAAACAATAAAACGTAATAAAATGACCAATAAAACATCGTAAAAACAAATCAAGATAAAATAAATAGTACTAAAACCAAGATCTCATGCTTAACTAGTGCTGAAAGCTAGTGAAGAGATGTAAACATTTCTCCTATGACACATTTGTGGGAAATCTTGTTATAATAAGCTTATAAATTCTTGAGTTATGGCCAGAAACATGTTTTGTGAGGTCTCAGTGACCTTTGACCACAAAATTCTAATCAGTTCATTCTTGAATCCAAGTGGATATTGGTAACAAATTTGAGGAAACTCCCCCAAGACCCTCTTGTGATATTGTATTCATGAGAATAAGATGGATGTTGTGTTACAGTGACCTTGACCTTTGACCACCAAGTTCTAATCACTTTATTGTTGAGTCCAAGTGATTGTATGTACCAAATTTGAAGAAATTTCCTCATCGCATTCACAAGACATCATGTTCACAACAATGGAACGAATGTTTGCATGTACTTATGGGCATACAAACTGACGGACAACCTCAAAACATAATGCCTCCAACCAATACAGATATATAGATACCTAGGAGCTGTGTTGTCTGGGGCTAATAGCCTCTGGTAGGATCTCTCAAGGCAAAGTGGTCCCAGGGGAGGGACCAGACTAAGGCGATTCAAGAAGACCTTGATGAAATGGACTTTTTCGGAACTTAAGTACCTTGCCCGGTATGGAAGGACATTACAATGGAAATTTACAAGATGAAGAGGGTAACAATATTTGTCAACCATAAAATAGAACAATTTGTTGCACGATGGGAAAAATGGGTCAACTATGTAAAATCCCATAGGCCTGACATTATTTTCACAAATCATTGAGTATACTGTAAGGAAAGGATCATTCCCTTACTGTTATTAGTTTTTCCTTGTTACTTTTCAGGGTATATGCAGGAATTCTGAGGTTAATTTCAATACCTTTTTAAGACTTTTTTAAAACCTTCCAAAAAAAACGTAAAACCTCATCACCACCTCAAGCTGTCGTTAGCAGCAACACATCTTTAACTTACTAAACAGTTGTAGTTTGCAATTAAATCTATGGAGCACAAACATACAACAGAACTCAGATAAAATGAGAAGGAATAAAGCTTGAAAGAATAAATTAAACCAAAGGCAGGTTTATTAAAATACACCTTAGGTGATAACAAGTAACACAGCTCTACAGCTCAACATCAGCTATTCAAGGCCAACTTGCTGAAAACAACAACCTTATGGCTAGCCCCTTACATGTGAGATTTAGGGCTGACCCAAAAAATTCGAAGCTTCAAACCTTCGTTCGATGGCACGGGATTCGATTGTGAAAAAAAAAAAAAATTTTTTTTTTGAATATTCTGCCTTTTTTTTCTCCCGTTTTTTTGGGGGATCTTGACCGCAACACTAATCGTGCTGTCCGTTTACGTTGTTTTTTTCCCCTTTAGCCATATGTAAACTCAAAGAACGAGAAGCAATGTCTGTTAGGCATATAAGATTCATGTTCCAGTTCCAGTTTGTGTTTTTAATTGATTGATTGTTTTTGGTTGGTTATTAAAAAAGAAAACTATAAGGAAATAGAAAGCCCGACGTGCAATGAATGGAGACCTATTATCCTGCTTGAATACAGACAACAAAATTTTTTCAATAATGTGACTCAAAATAATGATAAAATAGATTTTATTGATGTAAAATAATATGCTGATGGTGACATTTTCCACCGGTCCGCTGCGCTCTGAGTCTGGTGTCAGTGACACATGCTGCTCTGAGTCGCGCATCTGTCTGCTTGTGCTGCCGAGGGTTTTAAATTTTAGTGTTAAATCAAAAGTTAAACACTACTTATCAGCAACCAGAAGTGCTTTTTCGTTTGTGAATATTTTTATCTTAATTCTAGGGTTGCAAGAAACTACCCTTTCGCCATAATTTTTAAGTTATTAACTTCTTTGGACTTTTTTTTCCGCTCAGCCCCCACCCCAGTGGCAGTCCGAGTGTGTCTACCTACACATCGTTGTTTGTAATAGTCGCGAGGAGGAAAATAAATTATACATTCATGGATACTTTTTGTCAAAGCTTGAATGCCAAGAAAATGTATTACTTCATAAAATCGCGATGAAGACTTTTTAATACTTTTTAAGGGCCTTAATTTTCCGACATTTGATTGATCAACTTTTAATACTTTTTAAGACCCTGCGGACACCCTGCTTTTGTTATTATTACTATCATTATCTTTTTTTTCTGTTGTTCTGTATACATGCCTCTGAAAAGGTGGATATTGATTATGTATGGCAATAATGGTGCACATTTTCAAAGAGTCTGAAAAAGAAGACATTCATAGTGTTGCATTTGGATTTCCACATTATAAGACACAGAAATAGTTGTGTAACAAAGGAAAAAAAGAGAGTTTAAGAGAAGTTCAAATTCTGGCTCCTTTCTCACTTCGACACAGCTGGCCTGTCACTGCGTGAAGTGGGTGTAAATGTCCAGTTGACAATGTCAGAATGGCCAACATGCAGTTCTGAAAAGGTATAGAGCGCTGCTGCATTGAGTCCTAAAAACTGGAAATTAGTTAGTATTTTAGTACTCCTGGTTGCCTTATCTTGAAGTCAATGGCTTTTGAATGGATTTTTGGTTAAATGCCTGAAATAAGGTCTGTGGTTAACACAAACTTTAGAGACTTTTATGTTTTGTTCTACTACATAATTTACATCAGTAAATACCCCACTTGTGGATTTCACTTGTCTTCAAAAAGTGGCTATATGAGACTGCAGACACGGCTTTCAGCCTCATTGTGGTGATGCTGAAGTCATGCCACTGTTATGCAGTTTGTTAATGACCTTATGTTGGCTTTTTACTTCTGGCCATTGCATTTAGGCTTCAAAAATCATCATTTGTGATCTTGCTGAACAAGACTTTTGTTTGCCACAGAGCTTTTTTTTTTTTTTTTTTTTGCAACAATCCAAATTCCCAAAAATACCTATGGTATTTTGTCAAGGGAACTGGGGCGATGCTAACTTCTGGGTTGGCCTACAAAACAAACACAAAAAAAAACAAAACACCATTCCTGCAACACTCTATACTGGCCTGACTACAGGCTTAATCAGTCAGGGTAATTGAAAACACCTGTGTGGTTTGTTCAAGGCCTTTCAAATGATGAAGTACTTGGAAAATAACAGCGGGAGAACCATGTACACAAACATTGACCTGTACCTGCAGTATAGTAGCCAGCGGTGACAGCACACACAGGTTGGCTGTAGTTAGACTCCCTTGGCACGTGACTGTCTAAGAAGCAGACTGAGACACAGTACTGTCTGCCGGAGGCCAGATCCTTCAAAATCTTCCTTTTCAGAGACTTGTTGTCCTCAAAGAACTGCTCACAGAGAGATCCACAAACAGACATCAAGACTCAAAGAAAACAACATAACAAACACAGCATCATTCTCACAAATGAAACCACAGGAAGCTATGATTGAGACTGCTGTGGTAATGTATACAATAGGTGCAGTACATCATTAACACCAGTTTATTCAAATCGCCTTTAAATGGGGCTGCCCCCTGAGAGTTGGAGATTCAAAATCATCAGTCACAGATTCCTTTGAGCAAGTCGAGCATTCATTGCATTACTATGGATTTGGGTTAACAGCTATACATATTTTAGCCACTTAAAAAAGGCCTACCTAAAAAAAATCAGTGTCAGTCTAAGTGGATGCTATATTGAGAATAACTTCACCGCTTTACCTTGTCGTCAGACAGCTCTTTCCTTTGGCACTACTTTTCTCAACCTCACAACTTCCATATTCTTGCCGCATGGCACAATTGGGCTCATGCATAGGAATGCGGAAGTTCTACTGTTAAGATAATGCGGTGCGTAAGGAAAGGGCTGTCTGACAGGAAGGGAAAGCAGTACCTCTTACAGCCCCACTTCAAAAAATCCAAACTGTCCCTTTTAACTTATTAGTGGGTAAAACTCTGTATGTATAAAACTCTCACAAGTCTGTATGTGAGTCTGTGTGCAGTACCTGAGCTCCATTTGCATTGTTGCTCCTGATCCTGAGTTTGTAATTCAGAGAATCATAGTACTCCCTAAGGTGCCCCATAGGAGGCTGAAGGTCCACACACAAATCTTTGCCACAGGGTGACACAGTCAGCCATGGCAGGTCCAGCTGAGCTGGACAGACACAGGGACAAAAGAAATATTTAATTACATAAACTCAAATTTCCATCACATAATTAAGTTCCAATAGTTCATTAAAAATGCAGAAAGGTAACCACTATGAACTATGAAGTGTAACTCCTCTGCTCATGAATTAAGGCAGTGCTTCCCAAAGGGTGTGCCGTGGGATTTTGTGACAACCATACATTATTATTGCAATATACAATTACAGAAAAATAATTATTATTATTACTATATCACTACTTTGTATGCACTCATTTCATAATACAGAGGCAAACTCTACCTAAAAACAATTCTTAAAAAAAAAAAAAAAAAAAAACCTCAAAGAGAACTCCATATTTCGCTGATCACGCAGTTGCGCAGGTGGGAATTATAATGGTGCGTTCCAGGCAGGCTTCTGAACTCGTAAGTCACGACTTCAAGTCACGAGTTACGACTTTGTAGCGTTCCAGGAAAGTTACGGCAAACTGCCAGTTACTTCCTGTTTAACGTTGAACATATTAGGCAAGGCAAGGCAAGTTTATTTGTAGAGCACAATTCGTACACAAAGTAATTCAAAGTGCTTTACAGAACAAGAAAATGCATTAAAATCACAATACAAAATAAAAACATAAATAATCATTATAAAATGAACTTTAAAAGAGAAGAGTGCAGATAAGATCCTTTCAGTCATATGCACAGTGAAATAGAGCTGTTTTGAGCCTAGATTTGAACATTGTCAGAGTAGAGGCCTGTCTCACATCTTCAGAAAGACTGTTCCAGATTTTAGCTGCATAAAACTGGAATCCTGATTCCCCATGTTTAGTCCTGACTCTGGGCACCAGCAGGAGGCCGGTCCCTGAGGTCCTCAGAGTCCGAGATGGTTCATATGGCACTAACATGTCAGAGATGTACTTTGGTGCTAGGCCGTGGAGAGACTTGTACACAAGCAGAGCTGCTTTAAAGTCTATTCTCTGAGCCACAGGAAGCCAGTGTAGAGACCTGAGCACAGGACTAATGTGCTCGTACTTCCTGGTTCTGGTCAGGACCCGAGCAGCAGCATTCTGGATGTACTGCAGCTGTCTTACGGCCCGTTTGGAGAGGCCAGTGAGCAGGCCGTTACAGTAGTCTAACCTACTAGAGACAAATGCATGGATAAGTCTCTCCAAGTCAGGTTTAGACACTATACCTTTGATTTTGGCAATGTTTTTTAGATGGTAAAAAGCTGCTGATGTTATTGATTTGATGTGGCTGTTAAAGTTCAAGTCTGAGTCCATTATTACCCCGAGATTTCTAACCTGATTTGTAGGTTTTAGAGAGAGAGACTGGAGGTGACTGCTGACACTTTCTCTTTGTTTCTGTGGACCAAATACGATGACTTCAGTCTTGTCTGAATTTAGCTGGAGAAAGTTGTTTTGCATCCACACACTGACCTGTTGGGTGCAGTGACAGAGTGAATCCACTGGTCCATATTCACCTGCTGTCAGTGTGACATAGATCTGAGTGTCGTCTGCATAATTGTGGCAGGACACATTATTACTTTGTATTAACTGGCCTAAAGGCAGCATGTAGAGATTGAACAGAAGGGGTCCCAGGATTGACCCTTGGGGCACCCCACAGGTCAAGGCCATGTGGTCTGAGACACAGTTACCAATTTCAACAAAGTACTTCCTGTCTTCTGGATAGGACTTCAACCAATTTAGGGCAGTGCCAGAGATGCCCACCCAGTCCTCTAGTCTCTGTGAAAGGATCTCATGATCGACAGTGTCAAAAGCAGCACTCAGATCTAGCAGGACTAAAACTGAGACTTTGCCTGCATCAGTGTTAAGGCAGATGTCATTTGTCACCTTAATAAGAGCGGTCTCAGTGCTGTGATGGGGTCTAAAACCTGACTGGAAAACATCAAAGGAGTTGTTCATTAGGAGAAAGTCAGTAAGCTGTTGGTAAACAACTTTCTCAAGGACTTTGCCTAAAAATGGCAGATTTGAAATGGGCCGGTAGTTGTTCAATACTGTGGCATCAAGACTGCTCTTCTTTAGGAGAGGCTTTATGACCGCAGTTTTCAAGGCCTTTGGGAATGTTCCAGATTGTAGTGACATGTTAACTATATGAGCGAGTGGTGGTAACAAACTGCTCAGCACAGACTTTAGAAATCTAGTGGGTAACACATCGAGGCAGCATGTAGATGAACTCAGACTGGTGATGATCTCTTGGACAGTTTTGTCAGTTACAGGTGCAAAATGAGTCAG